>NC_042623.1:264165416-264465416 GCF_901001135.1 Rhinatrema bivittatum | reverse complement strand
GCACCTCCGGAACATAAACTCTGCGTGCGCTGGCCATGTGCTTCCCCAGGACAGGGTCTAATGGCGCTGTCCCAGCCTGCCCAGACCCCGTCCCTTCCTTCAGGCCCAGCATTTCCGCATGTATCGGCAGTCTCGCCCAGGCCCTTTCTAAAATGCGCTCGGCCTGCACAGGGCCCAGCCACACGTGTAACCCCCGGGATTTGCGACCCAGAGCCTTCTAACATCAACTTGATTATGTCTAAATTTCAAGTTGAAATAAAGGAAATAAATACTGTCAAAGTCCCCATCCAAAGAATAAATGTTGAAATTTACTAGTGAGTTTTCCCCCTCACATCTACAGGAAGAGAAGCAAAGAAGGGATGCCAAACGTCTCAAAGGCGTTTGTTAGGTTCAAGAGAAAGTTGAGACAGTGGCTTATATTCAAGAAACAACAAATGCAGCATAGAAGCTTTCTATGTTCAGCCATTGACATAAAATACATTTTTTTTTGCAATGAGGCACCTCTTTGTCAACACATAGGCTCTCACTCATATAAGCTCACACACATCATGGTCTCCTGCTATCTTCGGGCCAAACGGGAGATATGGGATCTAAAAAGCAAGGGACCTAATTGATCCTTTGGAGGATCTTCTCTACCTCTTTGGTGATGATTGTTCTGAATTCAGAAAGTGGAACGCAGTGTGTGGAGAGTTGAATACGTCTGGTTGAGGCTGAAGGAGGAGTGTCTGGGGTACTTTTATTGCACAGGCCTGTGAGAGGAGGGGGTTGACAAAGGAGGAACAGATAACAAATTTTGTAATCAAAGAATTTGGCGCAGTCTTCTGCTAAGCGGGCTCTCCTTGGTGGTTCTAGGTGCCAGTGAGCTGGGTCTGGACAGGTTTGGGTTTTTTTCACTAATTGGGATAGTTTTCCTGCGTGATTTTTGCTAGTTTGAATTGTTTGAAAAGATGGTCGTCTTTGTCCCATAGACATACAAATACGCCTCATATCTGAAGCATCTCATTGGAGTTTAAATCGCTACAGCTAATACAATGTGCTGGTGGTGGTGGGGAGGATTGTGATCCAAGTAGTATTGGGAAGATTGGAAGAATATTAAGTGGTGGCATGGATTTGCTTGTATTTTATCCCTCTATAACCAGTGTATACCTCCAGTTCACTGAACTCGTACTGCCTTCACTAGCACCAGCTCATTGCATCTCAGAGGTGACTAGCAGTATCTGAAATGAGATGAGCAAGCGAGAATGAGAAGTCATGAATGCTTTATAAATATTTAAACTGGCTATTTGTACTTGTAGGGAAAATTCCCTGCTGAGGATTTGCTGATATGTTTCAGTACAATTCACCATTCTGCACGTTATTAGTGCGCTGTTCAATGCCCTTCTCCTAATGCCATATCAGGAACCCGGGAGTCCCAGTGCCATGGAAAAAAAAAAGAGACCAATGCTTACCAAAGAGAAGACAGTGGTATGTTGGCCAAAATTTGGGACGATAAACATTAAATGTTTATTCTACCTAAAAAGGCAGGATGTATTGGAAACCACCAGGATTCTAGTCTAGCTGCCAACGGAGCTGGAGGCCCAAAGGAGCACAAGACATCGGCCATGTCAGAAAATAAAGCATCCCATGCATCAGCTCATGAGATCTAGCCCTGCGAAAGCTAGTGCCAGGAAGATTTATTTATTTATTTATTTAGCATTTTTATATACCGACTTTCCAATAACAGAATTACTGATCAATTCGGTTTACATTCTAACAATAACATTGACAAGTAAATGTCTTACAATGAACAGGTCGATATAACTTGGATAAGTATATATGGGGTTAATAACATAAGTAAAAGATACATTGCTTAATGTAGGTTAAATAACAGTTGATAGTTATAAGACTGGGTTAAGATCTTCGACTGCCGAAGTTTGTGAGTTCTATAGATGATCTAAATAGCTCTCAAGTGGGTTACCACCGAGAGGATCATTGGCAGGGATATTCCGCATTGGCAGGGATATTCCACATAATTTAGGAGGCAGCCAAAGGCATCCAGCATAATTAGTATATGGACACCATGACATGAAACCTCTCGGTGATAAGAACATAAGAACATAAGAAAATGCCATACTGGGTCAGACCAAGGGTCCATCAAGCCCAGCATCCTGTCTCCAACAGTGGCCAATCCAGGCCATAAGAACCTGGCAAGTACCCAAAAACTAAGTCTATTCCATGTAACCATTGCTAATGGCAGTGGCTATTCTCTAAGTGAACTTAATCGCAGGTAATGGACTTCTCCTCCAAGAACTTATCCAATCCTTTTTTAAACACAGCTATACTAACTGCACTAACCACATACCCACAGGAATCATACAATAGGCTTATATGAAGGATGCACATAATGCCGTGATGTAGCCAGGATTGATTTTTTTGGGTGGGCACAAGGGTAACATGGCTGGGCTGTAGGCATGCAGGTCTGAGCCCTACTAGTTATTTTCTCATTGATAAATAATGCCATATACTGCACCCTACAATGGCTTTCTAAGTAGTTTGCAACAGCCATTATGCATCATGCATGAAACTTTAAAACATTTTACCTCTATTTCAAGCACTTACCAGCATTAAAAATTCCTTATGAATCTGTATTTTATATTTATTGCAGTTTATAAATGCACAAGTATATCATGTACAAAGCAAACCAATCATGTAATAAAACAAATTAATGTATTCTTTCATGAATCCTCTTTGCAGAAAGCCAGAAATCATCATAACTACAATAAAATAGCATTAATCATCAGAATAGTTACAGAGCAGAGCTAGGACAATTCACATTTCAACTAACATGGAAAAAAATAAATTCAAATTCTGGTGTCCCCTCAGCAAAAAATAACCCTCCACTGCTATTTTGTGAAGTAACACAAACTCTTGCAAAGAAAGAGGCATCTAGAACCTTGCCATACAGTCACAGCATTGACTCTCAGGATTCAAACAGCAACAATGCAAATACTACACCAGGCCCTAGAACATTAATATATCACCTACTGGAATAACTGAACAAGCTGGACTACTACAGAGAAACTATATGCTAGAAATACTGCACTTCAGCCACACACACAGGCAAAACAGAGGCCAACCTTTACCTAATATAGAAATACGAGACTACAAATTAGAAACAGAAACATGCAGACAAAACCAAAATAGAAAGCCTGAGAAACTAGACTCTGAACAGTGGAATACTGAAGAATAGCAAAATACAAAAATTTAAGAAATGCACATTCCCAAAGACGGCATATTCAAAATTGCTAAAATCAAAAATATTTTTTTTTACCTTTGTTGTCTGATCTTTGTATTTTTCTAATCAGTGGGTCCTGGTCTCTTTTTCCCTTGTCACTCATTTCCTAATTCCTTTCAGTGTCTCTCTTCTCCTACTATCTTCTTCCCTTCCTCCCTCAGACTCATACACACACTTTCTCTCACAGACTTCCTCACACATACAAGCTCTCACTCTTATATGCTCTTTCCCATACACACAAGCTCACATTCTCTCTACACACACACACACACACACACACACACACACACACACACACACACAAGCTCTCACTCTCTCACCCCACCCAGGCTCCCATTCTTATGCACACACAGTCCCTCCCAGGCTCCCTTTCTTATGGCACACAGAGACGCACACCCAGGCACCCATTCTCACCCACATACACACATTCAAGCTCCCATTCTCACCCGCCCACACACTCATTCAAGCTCCCATTCTCACCCACCCACACAGGCTCTCACACAGTCACAAACACGTTCTCAGATACACACAGGCTCTCACACAGACACACATACATACAAGCTCACAAACACATCATGGTCTCTTGTTATCATTGGGCCATGGTGAGATGAGCTCTACCACAGCCCCAAAGGCCTCCTGCTATCTTCGTGCTGTACGGCCCACCAATCTTCCTGCTTGGGGGGGGAGCAAAAACTGTGCATGGGCGTGCACAGCTTCTACTCCCTCCCCCCATGCAGAAAGGTCGGTGGGCCAAACAGCATCAGGTGAGGCTATGGGCTGATGGCTGATTAGGCTCTTCCGGTGGCCGGTGGCCTCGCCTGCTGCCACAGGCCCACCACCTCCCCATACACACCCGGTCGAGCCAGGCCTTACCTGGCAGCTCCAGCCCTCCTCTGCACCATTGTGGGGATGGGATCCCGCGACAGCATTGCTCTAACAGGCCTCTTCAGGTTGGGTGGGCCTGGGTCCAAGCTGGGTAAGCAACTGCCCACCCGTGGCTATGCCACTGACATACTGCAGAGCACTTGAACTTATCTGTGATTTTATGTCAGAAAATCTACCCTTCATGTGTGAAGTAAATAAGTGTATGTCCCTATACCAAATAATTCAGGAGTAGCCAGCTCTGGTCCTCAAAAGCCAAACTGGCCTGATTTTCAGGATATACACGTATGCTGGTTTGAAAGTTACCGTCCCTAACTTCCTCTGTATTCCAGTTTATAAATTAAAATAAAGAACACGCAATAAAGACTAAAGATCTATCTCTTTTAATCGGAAGGGAGCATGCAATGACATGAGGTATTACAAACAATAACTCAGAAGAGGAAGGATAGAGGGAGCAGGCAGACTGGAAGGCAGCGGTAATAAGGTTAAACAATCAGAAAAGAAAAGATTACAGATCAGCCTAGGCTTTAAGCAAAGTAAAAACAAGGTTAGCAGGTGAAAAGAAGCTAATTTGGCTTTCAAAAATAGAGGCGGAATGTTCCCATAGTGACAGACGGTGTCGCACTTCAGACAGATTCACCCTTAGCTTAGCAAGCTGCTGCATTTCTGAGTCTGCATTCGGTTTAGAGGGTTGAGGAGTATTACTGTCCTCATGGTGGTGGTCCGCGGCTTGGCCTTTGAATCGCTGGGTGTCTCTTGTGACCTGGGGCAAGTCATCCTCCATTGCCTCGGCGACAAATGTAGGGCATTTGCTAAGCATTTTCCCCCCTAGACACAGAATGGGAGAGAGGCTTGAGTGAATCAGGCCCCGAGACACGGAATGGGAGAGAGGCTTGAGTAAATCTGGCCACGACCTTAAGGACAAGGAATTACCTACAGTGCCTGCATGCAATGCACTTTGAAGTGTCAGGGAAGGTGGGACTATAAATAAATTAAAAAAGTATTATTATTATTATCCAGCTCTGCAGAACCGTTTGCCCTGTTTGTTGACTGGAGAGAGGTTTTTGACTTGGGGAAGTTGGGGGTAGGTGGGTCTTTTTTTATCATGATCTGAAATCACAAAAATATGACCTAGAAAGGTACAAAGAGCACCTGAAGACATCACCCGGAAATAATAGTTCCGCTTAAGACTGGTCGCATGGTAAGAAATCAGAGTCCGTGATGCATTCTCTTTCATATTATTACTGGGCACTCATCAGGCCCAGTGGAAAGTTTTGGGGAAAAAAAGCAGACCGCAGATTTCCAGACACAAGAAGTATGAGGAAAATACACAAGTAAACTAAAATAAACCTTACCTATGGCATACACATGATTGCACTTCTGTATTACTTGTCTTTTTTTTTATACAATGGAAATATATAGTAACAGTACCAGATTATGGCAGATCCAGTCAGCCCAACTGAGATGTTTCCACTTTGGGTGGATAAACTCTCACATGCAATGCATCGCCATATTAGCATTGTAATGACGGCAGAAAAAGATCCAAGTACGGCTCCACGCAGGTTACCCCCTATGTTTCTGTTAAGGGTAATAACTGAACCTCTGCACAGGTTACCCCCATGTTTATGTTAAGGGTAATAACTGAACCTCTGCACAGGTTACCCCCCATGTTTCTGTTAAGGGTAATAACTGAACCTCTGCACAGGTTACCCCCATGTTTATGTTAAGGGTAATAACTGAACCTCTGCACAGGTTACCCCCATGTTTATGTTAAGGGTAATAACTGAACCTCTGCACAGGTTACCCCCATGTTTATGTTAAGGGTAATAACTGAACCTCTGCACAGGTTACCCCCATGTTTATGTTAAGGGTAATAACTGAACCTCTGCACAGGTTACCCCCCATGTTTCTGTTAAGGGTAATAACTGAACCTCTGCACAGGTTACCCCCTATGTTTCTGTTAAGGGTAATAACTGAACCTCTGCACAGGTTACCCCCTATGTTTATGTTAAGGGTAATAACTGAACCTCTGCACAGGTTACCCCCATGTTTATGTTAAGGGTAATAACTGACCCTCTGCACAGGTTACCCCCTATGTTTCTGTTAAGGGTAATAACTGAACCTCTGCACAGGTTACCCCCATGTTTATGTTAAGGGTAATAACTGAACCTCCGCAAAGGTTACCCCCTATGTTTCTGTTAAGGGTAATTACTGACCCTCTGCACAGGTTACCCCCCATGTTTCTATTAAGGGTAATAAGTGAACCTCTGCGCAGGTTACCCCCATGTTTATGTTAAGGGTAATAACTGACACTCTGTGCAGGTTACCCCCATGTTTCTATTAAGGGTAATTACTGAAGCTCTATGCAGGTTACTCCCTATGTTTCTGTTAAGGGTAATAACTGAACCTCTGCACAGGTTACCCCCCATGTTTCTATTAAGGGTAATAACTGACCCTCTGCGCAGCTTACCCTCATGTTTATGTTAAGGGTACTAACTGACCCTCTGCGCAGGTTACCCCCATGTTTATGTTAAGGGTAATAACTGACACTCTGTGCAGGTTACCCCCATGTTTCTATTAAGGGTAATTACTGAAGCTCTATGCAGGTTACTCCCTATGTTTCTGTTAAGGGTAATAACTGACCCTCTGCGCAGGTTACCCCCATGTTTATGTTAAGGGTAATAACTGACACTCTGTGCAGGTTACCCCCATGTTTCTATTAAGGGTAATTACTGAAGCTCTATGCAGGTTACCCCCTATGTTTCTGTTAAGGGTAATAACTGAACCTCTGCACAGGTTACCCCCATGTTTATGTTAAGGGTAATAACTGACACTCTGTGCAGGTTACCCCCATGTTTATGTTAAGGGTAATAACTGACCCTCTGCACAGGTTACCCCCATGTTTATGTTAAGGGTAATAACTGACACTCTGTGCAGGTTACCCCCTATGTTTCTGTTAATGGTAATAACTGACACTCTGTGCAGGTTACCCCCTATGTTTCTGTTAAGGGTAATAACTGACCCTCTGCACAGGTTACCCCCATGTTTATGTTAAGGGTAATAACTGACACTCTGTGCAGGTTACCCCCTATGTTTCTGTTAATGGTAATAACTGACACTCTGTGCAGGTTACCCCCTATGTTTCTGTTAAGGGTAATAACTGACCCTCTGCACAGGTTACCCCCATGTTTATGTTAAGGGTAATAACTGACACTCTGTGCAGGTTACCCCCTATGTTTCTGTTAAGGGTAATAACTGAACCTCCGTGCAGGTTTTCCCCATGTTTCTGTTAAGGGTAATAACTGAGGCTCTGCGCAGATGATCCCCAAGCCTTATATTAAGGCTAGTAATGTTTACAATCAAAACCAAGTGACTGTCAAACCCATAACAAAATTACTGGTAGCAACATTTTTACAGGGTGAGCAGCCTTCTTGATAAGTCAGATAAAAGGAGGCGACCCGGGCTTGTCCCGCAGGTCGCCGAGAATAACGCAGGATCGGGTGGGAGGCAAGGCAGACAGAAGGGAAGGGGGGGGGGCGAATAGGAGAGAGGGGGATGGTGGGACCAATGGCAGCAGGCGATTTGAAAAGCCGCGCTGCTATTGGACAGTGGGAGCATGGTAAGGCGCAGGGCTAGTCGAGGGCAGTTAGTGAGGCATTCGGCAGCGAAGAAAGCGGAGGCGATTTTGCTTCCCCTTTGTTTGCTGTCCGAATCCTCTGTACGGAGGTCCCATAGCTGTTTTTGTGGCTTGGTTCCGTTCAGCATGCGGCGCGCTAAATCTAGGGCGGCGAGCAGGATGCAGACGGGATCGCGAGCACACCCGCCTGCGAGGTCCCGATCGGCGCGCGTTGCGGCCGCGACTGCCAGCTCTAGCCCCCATCCGCGTGAGTACAGCGGCAGCTCAGGGTACTCCAGGCACCTCCCCCTCGCTCCCGGGGCCCCCCATTCCCTCGCTTCTCCCGTACCTCTCCGATTCCGGTGAGAGCGGGCCCGAGGCTGATGCTGGGCCTTGCCCCAGCCCTCCTGCTTGCGTCCCTCCCCCCCCCCCCCCCCCCCCCCCAGGACCGGTCGCGACCGCACTAACCTTTACTTTCCTGGACCACGAGCACGGCGCTCGGTCCAGTCCGTTTGCCGGCTGCTCTACCTCCCCCCTGGTACGCGCGGCTTCAGTCCCGGCCGTTCCTGCCTGCCCGCGGGTCCCACGTGGTCCGCTCCACCCTTTACATATGCGGTCTTCCCGGCCATCGGCACCCGCCTGCGCGCGCGGGCGTGGAACTGCACGTTCCTCGGCTTCACGCGCTAAGCCCCCTATTAGCCCCCCCTGCATGTCCACGTGGCGCCGCCCGGCGCCTACCACTGCCGCTCCAGACAGCAGGCGACGAGGTGGCATGGCGAATGCCAGGCCTAGATCACGCCGCCCCCGCGAGAGCAGGGCAGCCGGGCCGTCCCTCCCCCCCGGGCACCCCCCTTCCCGGCCCATCTCAAGTGCCCCCATGCTGCCTGACGCGCTCGCAGTCCCCAGCACTCCCCTGCTCCCAGCCGGGCTCACATCCACACATGCCCCCCTGCCTCCTGGGGCGTCCGCGGCCTCCTGTGCCTCCCTCATTCCTGCGCCATTTAACAGCGCACATGAAGCTGCTGCGGTGGCCGCCTTCTTAGAGCGGATGGCTAGGGCCGGATACGGGTTCGTCCCAGTTACCGAGTCTCCCCATCGGGACAGCCAGGGTTTCGGGACGTGGCACGCCGGACCTGCTCCCCCCCCCTCGGGTGGCCTCCTGTTTCCTCGCAGCGAGGAGGTGGACAGACCCGGTTTACAACGAGTTGGTCGGCGCCAGGGCGGTCTGCATGTCGGGGCCGCAGGGGCTGCGGGCTATTTGGAGGACGAGCGCCCAGGTCCGTCCACTCTTGAGGCCTGGCGTGAACATGAGCCTGCGGCGAACTTCCTGAACCCTGACTGCAGTGTTTTCGGTGGAGGTACATCGGCAGGTGTGTCTGCAGCGACCCCAGGTGTTTGGAGCGGTGCTGTTGCCCAGGTCGAGGGGGCTGCAGGTAAGGTGCATACCCCACCTGGGGTTACTGGGGTCAGGGCTCGGGGTAAGAGGTCCCGTCCCACCTCTCGTTCACCTTCCTCCTCGTCGGCCTCTGGCTCTAGTGCCCACTCGGCGCGCACGCGGTTAGCCGGCGACGAGGGTCCGAGGTGCGATGTTGGCCATCCAGCTTTGGCATCCCTGACCGAATTATGGGAAGAGGTGCCCAGGCGGCTGGTCAAACGCATTCGAAAACGGAAATTTGTAAACATTTTCAAGTTGTTGGAGGGCCGCCGGGGGGGGAAGAAAGGCTCCAAGAAAGCCAAGAAACGTACGAGGCAGAGAGGTACTGGACCTCGGATTGCCAAGAATATTGTTAACTGGGTACGCGGTTTCCTTCGGCTAGCCAGCGTGGTTAGTCATTTTGATGCTTCCCAGTACGGCTCATTACTGTCCTACGCGGACAGTATACTCGGCGCCTTCAGGGACTACGATGGTTGGGCTTGGCTCAACTACGACGAGAAGTTTCGTGACAAAATGGCGGGTAACAGGTTCATGTCCTGGGGGTCCCAGGACATACACTTATGGCTCACGCAAATGACTAACAAAGGCGTGCAGTCCATCCGGAGTGGCCTGCGGGCGGGGGGAGCGGGTGCTTCGGCGCCCCAGGATCCCACAGTTGTCACAGCGGCACAGTCCTTTCGGACCGGCCCCGGCAAAAAACAAAATGACCCTGGGATTAAAAGTTCGGGAGGAGGATCCGATGTATGCTGGCGGTTCAATAAGCTCACGTGTCTCTTTCCCGCCTGCAAATTTCGACATGCGTGCGCCACGTGTGGCGGAGCTCATTCCGCTCTGCGATGCACCCAAGGGCAGAGCACTGGGGCCGGTAAAGGCGCTAAATGATCGGTCCATTTTTAGCAAAGCCGATTCTCCGATTATCTTGGGAGCGATGCTTGCATCCTTACAACTTTACCCGGATCGTCGGGCAGCTCAGTTTCTTTCCGATGGTTTTCGTTATGGTTTTCGTATTCCGTATGGGGGTCCAGGTTATGGGGGGCGGGTGAGGAATTCACGTTCAGCGTCTCGGTTGGCTTCGGTGGTTAGGGACAAGTTGGCGGACGAAATCGCATTAGGACGCATAGCTGGTCCTTTTTTCAGTCCGCCTTTCGAAGTCATGCATTTGTCGCCATTGGCGGTTATACCCAAGAAGGCGCCGGGCAAATTCCGGCTCATTCTTAACCTGTCGGCCCCGGACGGTTCGTCTGTAAACGACTTCATCCCTTCGCAAGACTGTGCCGTTACGTATGCCTCCTTTGACGATGCGGTAGCATTGGTTCGCGCAGCGGGTCCTGGGGCCCTTCTTGCAAAGGCTGACATCGAGTCAGCCTTTCGCTTGCTCCCTATTCACCCACTTAGTTTTCCGCTCCTCGGCTTTTACTTTGACGGTCATTACTTTGTGGATCGGTGCCTACCCATGGGATGTGCGGTATCGTGTGCCTTTTTTGAGACCTTCAGTACCTTCGTACATTGGGCTACGAACACGCACAATGCTTGCAAGGCTTCCGTCCATTATCTAGATGATTTTCTTTTCGTCGGCCCGGGGAACGACGATGCCTGTCGGCGTCAACTGAATGGTTTCCTTCTTACAGCAGAGCGTTTGGGCGTCCCTATCGCACATGACAAAACGGAAGGTCCGGTAACCCGTCTGACCTTTCTGGGTATAGAGCTGGATTCTGTGGCCATGGCTTGCCGGTTGCCAGTCGAAAAGCTGGTGCAGCTGCAGGGATTGGTCGCTATCGTTAAGGGGTCGGCGAAAGTCACATTAACCCAGCTACAAGCCTTAATTGGCTCCCTCAACTTTGCTTGCCGGGTCATACCTATCGGGCGCGCGTTTATTCGCCGCCTTTCTGCGAGGACGGCAGGGGTGCGGGCCGGTCATCATTTTATACGTGTTACCAAGGCGGTGCGTGACGAGTTGACTATTTGGGATGAATTCCTTGCATCCTTTAATGGGGTGTGCATTATGCAAGCTCCGGAGGTTTCTAATGAGGAACTGTCCCTCTATTCTGATGCTGCGGGCGCGTTGGGTCTTGGTCTCTACTTCCGGGGTAACTGGTGCGCGGAACGGTGGCCGGAGACTTGGGTTGCCGATGGCACGGTTAAGAATATTACCTTTCTGGAACTCTTCCCTATACTGGTGGCGTTGACGCTGTGGGGAGAAGAATTGGCTAACAAACGCGTGGTGTGGTGGTGCGACAACTTGGGAGTCGTGCAGGTGGTCAATAAGCTGGCAGCAAGGTGTCCAAAAGTGTCGGCTTTAGTGCGGGAATTAGTCATGCTATGCCTCCGCTGGAATGTTACTGTTAAGGCGAGACATGTGCCTGGCACTCTAAACCTCATTGCTGACGCTTTATCTCGTTTTAAGTGGGACGTCTTTCGAGCAGTGGCTCCGAACGCCAGACCAATTGGGGATCGGGTTCCAGCATCCCTTTGGCAGCTCGGCACGTCGTGACGTCGGACCTCCTCCAGCGCTCGGTGGCGCCTGCTACGTGGAAGGCTTATCTCTCCGGCAACCGATATGTGACCAGTTTTCTGTTTTCTTCTGGGTGGCGAGGGGGCGCGGTGCGGGAAGGCGATGTTGTCCGATTTATCCTTTGGGCTAAACAGGCGGGGTTCTCCGTCGCCTCGGTGCGGTGCCAGTTGGCAGGCTTTGCCTTCTTCCGTAAGCTAGCGGGGTTCGATAGCCCGTTGCGTAGTTTTTTGGTGCGCAAGCTCCTGGCTGGGTGGGGTAAGGGGGCGGGCCGCCAGAGGGATCGGCGCTGGCCTATTCGTCTCCCTGATCTGCTCCAGATTGCTGGGGCCTTGCCCAGTTTCTGCCGTTCGGGATGCGAGCTAGCATTGTTCCGGCTGGCTTTCGCGTGGGCTTTCTTTGGAGCTTTTCGGCTTGGGGAGCTGGTGGCGCGGTCCAAAGGGGATAGGGGTGAGGCGGGGTTGTTAGTTCAGGACGTCCGTTTGTACGAGCATAGCGTGACGCTTCGCCTTTGGCGCTCCAAGACGGATCAATCTGGTCTTGGAGCGTGGGTGTCCTTACCTCGTGCCTCCCATGCCCTGGTCTGTCCTGTCAGCGCAGCACTGCGATATGTGGTGTGGCGGCCTCCGACTGGGCGGCATTTTTTAGTGCATGCGGACGGTACTCCGCTCACTCGTTTCCAGTTCACGGCAGTCTTACGGCAGGTAGTGACTTTCCTAGGGTGGGAAGCGGGACGTTATACCTCGCATTCCTTTCGCATCCGTGCGGCAACGGTGGCGGCCGAGTTGGGGTGGGCACCGGCACGCATTCAAGCCTTGGGCAGGTGGAAGTCGCCGGTGTTCCGCAGCTACGTCCGGAGGGGCAGGGGTCGGGGGACAGCCTTCGGCGGCCTTGCGTGGTAATAGCTGTTTTTTCTCTTTCAGACCAGACCGTTTTTGCGACTGCAGCGTTGCCCCGGGATTGTGCTTGGATCGTGGGCCACTCTTTCGTTCATCGGGCTCACCGTCGCGCTCGGCGGCGCCCATACGGGCTGCTGCTTAAACGTGCTTTGCTTTTGGACTTGGCCATAGAAGCAGACCTGTGCTTTTTCCCCCCAATGTTTGCGTATCAGTGCTCCTGACCATAAAAGTTCGGGCCCAGTGTTGGCGGTTGTCTGAATCCAATTCTCTTTTATTTCCTGCTCCTCCCCAGTGTTGTCTTTTACCTGACCTCTCACCTCTTTATTCGCCTCCAAAGCTGTCCTATGCATGCCCAAATCTATTAAAAGTGCTGCTCTCTACCACTTCCACTGGTAGGCCAAAGGGGGTTAAGACTTTTTTTTTTTTTTTTAGGGGGCACCCCACTTTCTAGTGATGCTTGGGCATCCCCAGTATGGCGTGCAAGCAGTAAATGTCTTAATGCTACTTATGTAGCTCACTCTGCAGGTCACTTGCAGCACTGAAGATAGGGCAGAGCACGGACAGTTATCTTCCAGCACAACGTACTATAGTGAGAGATAGGGCAAGGTGCGGTGTAGTAAAATGAACAATTACTAAAAGGCATAACATTTTGTGGCTCCCTTTGGCTTACAAACATTTAATTTTGCTTTTTTTTGCATGTTTTAATACTAATTTGAAATTTGTTCCGTACCAAAGAGTTCAGCTCTAAAATTGCATGATTTAACAATGAGAGAATTTCAGCTGTTAGCAGCATAATAGTTGCTGAGATAAGTTGTTAGTCTGTGAGTGTACAAGAGAAGTAACTCTGGGATACAGTCATACCGATCTTAAATAAGGAGATCTTGAATGTGTTTAATAAAGAAAAACACTCTCCTTAAAAGCTTTTTTGGGACGGAAAACCACAAAACCACAAAAAAAAGCTGTACTGCGCCATAATAACATAAGTAAATTTTGGTAAGTTAATGTTTTTTTAAATTACGGCTCAGATACTTTCAAGAAAGGCAGCTATTACTGACTATTAGTAATCAGGTGACGCTGTGGGTTTCCAGTGGGTTGTCACCGATGAGTAAGAGAATAGTTTTCAGGCAGTGCCATGAGAGTATGACAGTAGCAGGAAAAAAAACAAACATTTTTCAGTGATGCCATCTCACTTCCTTCCTGATGTCACCTTCTGTTTCTTGCTGAATCTGTGGAGGGGAACCAGGGAGTCCGTTCAGAAGTTGCTGTATCATCCCCTCTCCGCTCTAGAATGCACTGCTGAAAATTATACATGCCCTTGCAAGAGTAAAGCCTATTTTCCCCTGTCATAGTTTCTTTTGGGGGGGTTTTTCAGCAAGAGGATGGTTGAAGAAAATGAAAACAATTACAATTAAAAATCATCTGTATTGTGCATATCTCAATTTTGCTTCTATTGGGACTGACAATAAAATAAGCTTGTTGGCAGAAACCCTTGTTAAAAATAGATTTAAAAAAAAAAAAAAGGGCCTGATCTGATGGCCCAGTAGTAAGGACTGAACCCAGCTGCCATGCAGAAACCCGAGTTCAATTTCACCCCAAACGTGGAATCTGCTTATCAGTCTGGCAGGGGCTGTGGAGGCAGTATTTGGAGTCCCTAGGGGGAGGTATTCGTAACACATTCAGAAGTGGGATTTACGGTGATGCAAAGCTAGGAGATCTGTTCCCAGAGGGCATGGCCAAGGGAAGTAACATAGTGGGGTTCTAAAGAGGGCTGAACAAGCTCCTGAAGGAAAAGTCCATTAGCCAGGTTCACTTGGGAAAGCCAGAACTTATCGCCGAAAGTGAGATGCAAGAAACAAATCAAATGTTCAGGATCCACCAGGTACATATGACCCGGACTGGCCACAGTCGGAGACAGGATGCTGGGCTTCATGGACCTTGATCTGACCCAGCATGGCATGTTCTTATGTTCTTAGAAATTCTTTGGCCCAGCCACTAAGGACTGCAGTTCTGGTGGCTGGTTAGAGGAGGAGGAGGGAGAATAAAAATTGGGCCTTATCTGGGGAAACAAAAACCTAGCAACCTTAAATGAAGTTCCATGGTGCCTCAGTTTCTCCCCTGCTGCTTCCCTTCCCTAGCCAGTCATAAAATCGCCATGAGCTTGGTGGTTGCAGGTTTCATCTAAGGCTGGGAACTCAAACGTAGAGGAAGGTGAGCCAGAACCAGAGGGGGGAAAAAAAAAGTAAAGAATGAAATAGAAATACCTCTTCCTGTGTGTGTGAAAGCTACAGCTATAGCCAATGATATGTTGAGGTTTGTAAATGCGTCTGTCATGCATGTGTAGCCATGGGTCAAGACTGAATCCTGAACAGATGTATTGCTCTTTTTAAATTGTGGGTGTTGTAGTGGACCAAGGGTGAAAACACTCAGTGTTACGAATGAGCGGTCTTCTCTGTGGCAGCAGAGGTTCACTGGAGTAACTGCATACAACTCCCAATCTCCACTTGCTTCCAACACTGGCCAGACCCGATTTACACATGCAACGTAGTCAAATGCTGCTCTCACAGGCACAAACGAGTGTGCACAGTCCTTACCTTCCTGTGCTGAGCATTTAGCCTTGAAATTCACAATTCCAAATAAGAGATTCCTTGGGGCTCTTGCTACACCTCAAACTGTCTTCTCACAGACCAAAACACGGATTCCTAAAGCATGTAGCTCATTCCTGGCTCTCTTGAGACATTTTTTGATCCTTCTCCTCTTGTGAGAAGTACTACGGGGGAGTCTATTGTTCCCTAGTTGGTAGGGGGATCCCCTTTACTACTCATAGTTTCGCCTAGCATGACTGTGTCACTATCGCCAAAACATAAACATTAATAAATAAATAAATCGTTCGTGCAGGGCTTAAACTTGTGGGGGAAATGGCCTGGAATGCAGTCCTACCATTTCTTTTTAGAAAGAAGAGGAAGGGCAGGAGGGTTCTGCTCCAGCCCCTTCCCTCCAGGCAGCCTGTAGGGACGAGGGGGGATGACCCTAGAGCAGGCCCTCTGCCTCTGTCCTTCTGCCCCCCTGCCCCCTTTCTGCTCTTCAGGGAACTGGAGAGGAGAGCGTGATCCTGAAGTAGTCTGCAGCTCATAAAAAAAAGAGGCTGAATTAGCAGCAGCAGCAGCCGCGTACCCAGGGATGAAGTTCTGATGCTTGGCATTACTGCTCACAACTTTCAAACATGTGCTACTTCAACTCTGTTTTGCATCTCTTACCTGGGGGCTTAGGTTATGGTAGAAAGACCTAGAACAGCACTCTGCCTCCTTTATTCTGAGATCTGAGAAAGTGGAGCAGGGATAATGGTGTAAATCAGTCTTGGTGGGCGAAGAATGGCTGGAGGTTGAACACTGGTGGGAGCTGGGGCAAGGAGGAGGAAGACGTGTTAGGGAGAGAGTTCCTGATTCCAGCACAGGTCACACTCTTCACCCCACTCCCTCCACAGTTCCACTTCCTTTTTGTCTACAGATTAAGCCCTGGTTCCATATCATCTCCTGAGTGGACATCTTTTATAGATGGGGGGGTGTCTCACATTCCTCCCAGAAGCTAGCAGCTTTGCAGGGAGTCCAGCATTTCTTCCAACTGCTGTGCTTCCAGAAGATTCTCTCAGCTCCTGCCTGCAACATCCCAAACTCATGCTGATCACTATAAACATCTTCCACTAGAGCACACCCAGAACATTGTTTGGGGCATTACTAGTATAGGCTTAAAACATAGGGGATTCTCCATTCTCTGAGGCATGCCATTGACATGGACAGGCATTAGAGAGCACATGTAGCCCCCAGGCAACATCAGAAGGTTCTCAATGCTAGAACAAATCCTTTATTGGCCTGACAACTGGTCAAAAGATAGCTGGCAGAGCAGCACCCAGAATAGGATCCAAAGGTTTAAACAAAATCATTTTTTAAAAGCTATTTTCCCTCCTAAGTGTACATTGTGCTTTAAAAGAGCACTATCTGATCAGCCCAGACTTCCCACTTGGTACTGTGAGCACAGGTTTACAGGTGCCAGGCTGAAGGGGGCACCCGTCTTCAATGTCCAAGTGGAACTTTGTAGAGCGACAGTGTCCCGTTGGATTTTTACCTGTCCCCTTATAGGTGCAGGACCCAATGGCATTAAGACACGCCTAGCCCGGCACCTTTTAAGGGGGTGGGTGCACCAGGAGGGAGGAGGATATGCCCTTTCGTTGCAGCGCATCTTGAGAAGGTGATCAACGCATGCCACATGTTTACTGCCTCCCCTGATTCTGGCCTGGTTCCAGCATCCTTGGAGGAAGGAAAGGGAATCCCTCCCCTGCTACCATGCCTAGGGGGGCCTTGAACATAAATCTGGCCCTGTACCCATCCAAAGGGGTGAATTCTGCACAGTTGGCTTTTTGACTCTGGTGCCATGACGTGCAAAGTGAAAACAGAAGTCTACTGGACATATGCAGCACTGTACGGATACGTGTCACGCAGTTCATGCTTCATGGAGCTCACAATATACCAAAGACACATTGAAGCCTCTTGTTTCGTCAGGGTGAAACACGTGTATAGAAAATTTGCAGCGGGAAAGGCAGCCTATAGTGAAGAAGCTGCATCTAACGAAGAAAACATGACCAGCAGAGCTCTTCCACTGAACAGGCTGAGGCGGTCAAGGTCACCATAAAGCAACTGAGAGAAAAAAAATACACGCGAGCCTGGACACCAAATTGGTGTCACTGTTGATCAAGTCACCCAGCTAATGTCCACTATAGGTGAGACTTCAGCGAGGCTGGATAACATCACAGATCTGGTGGAGGAGCTCGAAATGCCTCTCACCTCCATGGGGTTGCCAACTGGTTCTAGATTTTCAGGACAGATTGATCCAGTCCTGGTTTTACCACATTGCATGCTGGGATTTATTCTGATTTCCATAAGAACATGCCATTCTGGTCCATCAAGCCCAGCATCCTGTTTCCAACAGGGGCCAAACCAGGCCACAAGAACCTGGCAATTACCCAAACACTAAGAAGATCCCATGCTACTGATGCAATTAATCACTATGCACCTAACCTCTTTCCCTCCTCAAACGATTCTCCAACATCCACTGATTTCAAGGGAAAACCTTGCTCGGTGGCTTTTTGTACGGTGCCTTTATACAAGGATAACCAATTTTCAGTTATCCTTTTGTTTGCCCCGTCTATTATTCTTTATTATTTATACTTTTTTTGGTTTTTTTCTTTTTTCCTTTTTTTCTTGTATTCTTTGCTTATAAACTCCCTTCTCCCCGGCTACTTATCCGACCCACTGTTTGTTCTTATTATTATATACTTATCAAGGCCGCCGCCCTTGTCACTTCTTATGGGTTCGGATCTGGAGCGGGCAGATCACTACAGTTTGGAGACTAATGGTCTTTGTGCTGCAACCTCTTCTAAATCCTGTTGCGCTGGAGATGGGCCCTTGGCCTGGTGCAGGATTGGTAGGACCTTCCTGTCGGACCTGGAGAGCGCCTGCCACCAGGAGACGGAGCACAGGAGGAGACAGAGGCAGCTGGAGCTTCGCAAATAGCAACCAGGGGTCCCCTCAGGTTGAGCCCTTGGTTGCCCGGGCCACTGGTCTTAGGTGGGCCTCCCAGGGTCTCCTAGAGAGAAAGTTCAAGGGAGTGCCCACCACAAGCAAGGGTGCGCAGTCGGTGTTCAAACAGGGAAGTCCAGAGGTCGCAGGAGGCCAGAAGAGAGTGTCTGAGTATATAACGAGGATCAAGGCCAGAGTATCAGTCCAGAATGGTCAGCCAAAGCAGGGTCGGTAACAGTGGTCAATCCGGGCATAGTCAGGTCAGGCAAAGGTCAAGTTCCAGGCGGCGATCAAGAGAAGTCAGGTCAGGCAGGGGTCAAGTTCCAGGCGGTGATCAAGAGTAGTCGAAGTTCAGGCAGAGGTCATGTCAGGCAGCAATCAGGAGTAGTCAGAGAACAGGCAGAGGTCAGTACCGTGAGATCAGTCCAAAGGGTACTACCAGGAATGGAGAGACGAAGGAACAGGAGACACAGGAGACGCTGGAACAGGAGGCACTGGAATGCAGGAAAGCAAACTAGAGACACCGGGAGTGCACGACCCGATTGCCAAGGCACTGTTCAGGGGAACGGGTCTGGCCTTTTATGCAAGGGAGCTGTGATGTCATCGGAGGGCGCCGGGTTAGAGTTTCCCGCGCTGGTACCTTTAAGTACAACGAGCCATGCGCGCACCTAGGAGCAGGGCTGAGGAGCAGGAGGACGCGGAGCTCCTGCGGGAGCTCCGCTGTGAGGCCGGCATCAGAGATGGTGAGCAGGGGAGCCAGGGACGCCGCGAACTCGCTGCAGCAGCAGAGGGAGTGAGCCCGGAGCTGGTAGACGGACGGGAGAGGTGAGCAGGACCGGCCGCGGAGCGCAACAAATCCTGCCTGCGTAGGATCTAATTTATCCTCTGTTTCCAAGAACTCTGAAAGCTGAGCTGTGGCAATTTTTTCTAATAATTTAGCCTCAAACAGTAGGTTTCCCACTGGCCTATAGTTGGAACAATTTCTAGGATCCAAATCTGCAGTTTTCAAAAGTGGGGAAATAACTGCGATCTTTTGAATCTCAGGATCCCTTCCTTCTAACAAGGAGGAGTTCATCAATTTTCAAAGTCTCTGGAGAATCACATCTGGCAATTCTCCAATCAAATATGAAGGACATGGGTCCAAGGGAATGTTGGAATTTCTAACACTTTTCAAATAACATCTAAATTCTATAAACGTCACTGGAGTAAAATTTTGCATCGTTATCTCTTTAGATGAATTCACAACTTCATATCCTACAGAACCCTCCAAAACTCCAGAATTCCCATCTCTCTCCAATTCTCCAAGCCATTTTTGGCACAAATTCCAAACCTCTTCCTCAAAGAACCCACTTAGACATTCACAGGCAGGAAGATCCTCATAGACCAGCGACTCTGAATTTTTTTCCCATCTAATAAAGAGTTCACCACTTTAAAAGTTATTCTAAGGTTATTATCAGCTTTGTCAATAAGACCAGAATAGTACTTCCTTTTTACAGAAACAATTTGCTTAAAATAGTCTGTGGCAGCTGTGTGCCAACATACCCTATCAGACTTCCTCCATTTCCTTTCTAATTGTCGCAACCTTCACTTCAAATCAGCCAGATAAGGCTGACTTGGAATCCTTTTGAGGCCTTGTCTTATCCAGTGGGTCAACTAAATTCATCCCCCAACTTAAAAAATTATACCATTCCATCACACAACAATCCACATTCCCTAACACATCCTCCCATTCAACATCAATTTTAACAGTTTCTGCAAACTTGATTGGATCTATTTTCCTTTGTCTTATCACCTCACCTGGCAATTTTCTCTCTCCCTTCTTTTTAGCAACTTATTAAATAATGATCAGTTCAAGGTAACATCTCCAAATTATTCATTTCTAAACTACCTTCCTGCATGAATCAAATATCATATTTAAAGTATGGTTACCAACATGGGTGATTCCCTGGACCACCTGAATCAGCTCATTCATAGTTAATGTTGACTTAAAATTCTTTGCCTTCATACAATCCAATCTATCCATAAATTAAAAGCTCCCTTAATTAAAAAGTAGGGGTATTTTAATGCCTACAACAGTGTAACTTTAGATATTGCATCCAATAGTTCATAAAAGAGACTTGGGGGCAATATCAAAGCAAAATCATAATTGGCTCCTCATACTCCAATTTTACTAACATTTTCACATCCTTGAACAGGATCTAAAAATAGCCTATTTAATGCTAAACCATCTCTAAAAATAACCACTACCCCCCCCCCCCCTGTTTATTCAGTTAATCATAAAATAATCCTTTGGACAGGCTTGAGCAACTACTATAGACTGTTTACCTGTTGACCAGGTTTCAGCTAACCAAGCCATCCCAGGGCCAACAATGTCAGTTTGGTTTTGGGTGTTGCAATTTTGCTGCCTCTGCTTTTGCTCTGAAAGCTAAATAGCAGATGAAACCACTATTCATATGAACTGTAAGGGAAGGGAGTTTGAAGACAAAGTCTGAGGGCATGAAGCCATTAAAGATAACTGGGTAAGCCCTGTATAAAGCATCAGATTGCCAGGGCAAGACCAAGAATCAGCAAGTACCATAGGGGAAGGGAATTTGGGAAAAACCTCAAAAACAGTCAGATCAGAAAGGAAACACCCTAAAGGTACCAAGCGTGGCTTGGAGCAACAGCAGCAGCAGTGGTGAAGGTGATTACAATCAGAAATGGTAGCAGCAGAGCAATGTAGCAAGAAGAATGTCAGTAAGGCCAAAAGATATAGCACAAGGGCCGAGGCAGGACAAAGAATGGCACCAAAAGCCCAAGGGAGTAGTACCAGGAATGGCATGACGGGCTTGAGCTTCCATGCACTGTTCCCTCTAAGCTGTGCACATGTGTGGAGATCATAATCTCTGCAAACACAGCAAAACATAATGTGCACAAGAAATCATGATATTATTTGCATTATAGTGGCTAAAGTGCACAAATTTGAACTTGGCTTATAAAAGGTTGTACAAAAAGAACATTTTTGCACATAGAGTCTTTCAAAAAATTTGAGGGAACATTGGTCCCATGAGTGGGGCAGAAAGTGTGCAAAGCATCAAATTGCCAGGGCAAGATCAAGAATCAGCAAGTACCACAGAGGAAGGGGATTTGAAGAATCTTGAATATGGCCAAGGCATGGTACCAAGAGAAGCTTGGAGAAGCAATAGCAGCAGCAGCAGCAGTAGCAGTAGTAGTGGTAGTAGTGCTACTCTCAATTAAAATCAGAGACAGTAGTAGCAGAGCAATGCAGCAAGAAGAATGGCAGCAAGACCCCAAGATGTACTACAAGGGCTGAGGCAGGAGGAAAAATGGCATCAAAAGCCCAAGACTTTGCCTATGTACTACAGTTGTTTATTATATTACTACACTCTAACTCTTACAGTGTGTGAAAAACTCTCTCTCACATACTGTGTGGGGAATCACAAACAGTACAAAGGCATCAAAACCCCTAAAGCATGCAGTGTGAGGAATCATAAACAGCCCAGTGCCATAAAAAGCCCAAGACTATGCCTATGTAGTGTACTAGAGTTGTACAATACAATGCTATACCCAATAACTTATAGTATGTGCAAAAATATCTTTCACATGCTATGTGAGGAAATGCAAACAGCACAAAGGCATTAAAACTTCCAAGGCATAGAAAGCTTGGACTCACAAATAGCACAAAGGCAGCAAAACCATCATGGAAACATGAGATGGGCAAAGGGAATCAACAATTGTTGTATGAACAGGCCAAGCCAGTAAAGGCATCACCAGCAATGGCATGAATATCACCCAAAGCAGCAAAATTCGACCCAAAATGGCTAATTTTCTCCAAGACATATTAGAAACCCAGAGGCAGGCAGAGCAGTAATAGTGGCAGGTTTATACAGCAAGGCATAAAACCAGAAAAGGGGTAGTAATGGAGAAAAGAGTTGCTTGTTTTTCTTTTCTTACATTTTTATTTTGGGGCAAAAATACCTCAGTATAACCAAGAAAGAAGCACGGTAGGAATAACAGGCCAGGATTTTAAAGAGGTACAACAAAACAATAAGGTGGAGAATAAGAAAAGAGTTGGAGTGGGAGGAGAAACTTGTATAGTTTTACTTTTTTCACATTTTTATTTTTGAGGATAAAATACTCCAGTATAACAAAGAAATTTGTAGGGTAGGAGAACTAGGATGGGATCCGAGCAGCAAACATAAAGGCATCAAAACCCCTAGGGTGATGCATCAGGGGCATGGCATATAGGTACTTTTCAGAAAGACTATCAAGATGCTACATTTGGGGCATGGCAACTAGACAGACGGTCAGCAAGACCCCCAAGTTGGCACATCTAGGGTATGGGAGGTAGCCAGAGCAAATTTGCACATACAACATTTCAGTGGGAGGACATCAGCATTACTTGATCCAGATGACTGCTATAGACTAGTTAAAAAAGGTTTCATTATGAATTGTCCTCCATCTGGTCTCCTTGCCAACTTGTCTCACCTTGGCTCCCAGGAGGTTGCTATGTCACAGAAGCAAAAGTTGGTCTCTATAGTTACCAGTTAGACCTAGCCTGCACCTATCATTTGGTTAACACAGCCCTAGACTTAATGGGACATAGATTTCAACAGGAATCAAAAATGAATGAGATGAACATTTTTGTTTAAATTCATGGGCAACCTCCATTTGTTTCAGGAGTCCATGAATAAAATAAAAATGGAACCCATTGTATTTTGCCTATTTGTTTCAAACAAAAATGACTCGAGGTCATGAGGAGGGATATAGGGGAAGAGAAGTGAGATCACAAGGAGCTGCAGTAAATGCACTTGTCGGTGAATAGAAGTTTGAACTGTATGCAGAAGCAGCTGCGGAGCCAATGCATTGACTTGAGAAGGGGTGAGGGAAGGTCACAACTTTGTTGTAACAGCATGGGAGAAAAATAAGTTGTGCAGCTGAATTTTGGATAGACTGTAGTGGAGACAGATGGTTCCTTGGGAAATCTGTGAGGAGCAGCTTGCAGTTGTCTAAACAGGAAGAGATGTAAGCATGGCTAAGGTTTTTTAGTGTGTTTAGAAAGGAAAAACCAGATCTTGATAGTGTTATATATGCATATCCACATGAAGTTCTTAGGTAAGTGCCTTGAATTGGGCAATAAAGAGTTCTTTTTTTTTTTTTTTTTTACATATTCAAAGGTATTTGCAAATCTTTCCTGCTTTTCCTATTTACTAAAATGAGACACTGACTTCAAGTGGCCAATGTAACCCCAATATTTAAAAAAGGCTCCAGGGCGATCCGGGTAACTATAGACCAGTGAGCCTAACTTCAGTGCTGGGAAAAATAGTGGAAACTATTCTCCAGATCAACATTGTAGAGCATACAAAAAGACATGGTTTAATGGAACACAGTCAACACGGATTTACCCAAGGGAAATCTTGCCTAACAAATCTGCTTCATTTTTTTGAAGGGGTTAATAAACATCTGGATAAAGGTGAACCAGTAGATGTAGTGTATTTGATTTTCAGAAGGCGTTTGACAAAGTCCCTCATGAGAGGCTTCTACGAAAACTAAAAAGTCATGGGATAGAAAGTCGACTTGCTTTCAAATTGGTGAAGCAAGTAGCACATTTAAGACTAATCAGTGAAAATTCTTTTTCACTCAACGCACAATAAAGCTCTGGAATTTGTTGCCAGAGGATGTGGTTAGTGCAGTTAGTGTAGCTGAGTTCAAAAAAGGTTTGGATAAATTCTTGGAGGAGAAGTCCATTAACGGCTATTAATCAAGTTTACTTAGGGAATAGCCACTGCTATTAATTGCATCAGTAGCATGGGATCTTCTTAGTGTTTGGATAATTGCCAGGTTCTTGTGGCCTGGATTGGCCTCTGTTGGAAACAGGATGCTGAGCTTGATGGACCCTTGGTCTGACCCAGCATGGCAATTTCTTATGTTCTTATGTTCTCACCAGTTTTAAACCACAAAAAGGGAGAAGTGGTTCTGCTATTAGCAATGGCCTGAGCTTCCTCAGTAGTACACTGGTATAGGGCCAACATTTGGAAGATGATCCTTCCTTACTGTGAGATTGGATTATTGCTGCATTAAGCATGTGCTGTTCTTGCAAGTGTGGTTATAACAGCAATCCTGTGATGTTTAGTTGACATTTAAAAATGCAAATAAGTACATTTAAATCAAATTGGCATCCTGGGATCCCAAGATGACTGAGCCTAAACCATAGCCTGAAATATTTCTAGCATCTGCAGTGGAGAAATGCAGATGTCTTTAAAGTATGGTACTGGGAGCCTTGAAAATTTCATCCTCCTCCACTGACCCTCCCGATCTCATTATACTGTCCTCTTCAATAATCTTCCATGTTATCACTTGCCTTAAATTTTCGATCCCATTCATTATTATTGGGAAATTGCATGTATCTGTTAAAGAAACACAAGGTCAGTCTTGGAATTTTTCCCTGGAAGGCAAGCCACAGCTCTTTCTGCACGTGGAAGGGAAAACCAGACCACAACAGTGCTCTTGCTTGAAACAGGCTCCCAAAACCTCTCATATATTGATACAAATCATCAGCATTTCAGTAAGAAAAAAAACAACTATGAAGACTGTGAACTTTTGTGTTTTTCCTGCATGTTTTGTTTTCTGAAGACTATTCTGTTTTATTTGTATTTTTTTATATCCCGAAGTTAGCTAGAGGCCTTCACTCCGGTTTACGGGTAAAACAACGTATTACAAGAGGAGTAACTACTGGTATAACAATGTAACTGGTGCAACAAAGAATATGATATAACAATATAACTGGTGCGACAATATATATGGGCATGTTATAACTAAGTAATCGAAATGGTTATAGTCCAACTTAATAAGCAGCAACATCGTAACATAGTGCATAGCCATCCGTAAATAGTTAACATTTTGAAAATCTACACAGTGGTTTATCGTTAGCGGTAATATAATTATCCATAGTCAAAATTAGCTGTCCGTGATTGCTTGACGTGATCTTAATTGTGTGTGTGTTTAGCCAATTCCATCTTTGAAGGCTTGTTTGAAAAGCCATGTTTTGAGTTCTTTTTTAAATATTTTGTGATCTTAGTTGTTTTGGTAGTGAGTTCCAGAGTTGAGGTCTGGCTATGGAGATAGCTGTTTCTAACATTGGAATGTTTGGCGGTTGAGATTGATGGTATGTCTAGTTGTAATTTGCTAGTGGTTCTTGTATTGCTTTGGGATATGTGTTTTTTAATAATGTTTAGGCAGGTTCCTTCACTGTTGTATATTGTACTGTGTAAGATGGTTAGGGTTTTGTATTCGATTCTCTTTTCTACAGGTAGCCAGTGTAGACTGTTTAGCACAGGAGCGATGTGATCGGATTTTTTGTGACCGGTGAGGATTCTGGCTGAGGCGTTCTACAGTAACTGGAGTGGTCGGATAGAGGCTTTGGGAAGTCCTATTAGTAGAGAATTGCAATAGTCGAAGCTGGTGAATATAAGTGATTGTAGAACGGTTCTGAAATCAGGGTGGTACAGTAATGGTTTTAGTTGTTTGAGGATTTGTAATTTGTGGAAGCCTTCTTTGATTTTGGTTGAGATGTGCTTTTTGAAGTTAAGTTCTGGGTCTAGCCATATTCCGAGATCTCTCACGTTTTCTTTTAATTTGATGTATGTGTTGTCGATTTTTATGGAGTGAATTGTGTTCAATCTTGAGTTTTTTCTCTCTAGTAGAATACATTCGGTTTTATCCATGTTTAGACATAGTTTCATGTGGTTTAGCATGTTTCTTATGGTGTCTAGGTAGGAGGCCGAGAGTTTCATTGTATCTTCGATGGTGGTTGTTATTGGAATGATTAGTTGTATGTCGTCGGTGTACATGTAGTATGTGACACCGAGACTTGAGAGGAGTTGGCAGAGGGGGAGCAGGTATATATTAAAAAGTGTGGCGGAGAGTGCAGAGCCTTGTGGCACTCCGGTTTCAAGAGGTATGGCATCTGAGGAGTTGTTGTTAATTTTAACTTTGAAATATCTGTTTTTAAGGAAGGATGTGAACCAGTTGAGAGTTTTGCCTGAAAGACCGATGTCAGATAGTCTGTTTATTAGGCTTTTATGGTCTACCGGGTCAAATGCGGCTGAGAGGTCAAGTAGTATGAGGATGTATCTTAAATTGTTGTCGAAGCCTCTTATTATTGAGTATGATAAGTTGAGTAGCAAGGTTTCTGTGCTGTGATTTTTTCTGAAACCGTGTAGGGCAGGGTGTAAGATGATGTTGGTTTCGAGGTGCTCATTGAGTTGTTTCAGAGCAGCTTTCTCTGTCATTTTAGTTAGGAGTGGTAAATTTGATATTGGGCGGTAGTTATTCAAGTCATCTGGATTGAGGTTCTTTTTTTTATTATTGGTTTAATAGTTGCGATTTTTTATATATCTGGTAGTTCACATTCTTCGAGAGATTTATTTATGATAGCCATGATGGATGGAGCAATGTTTTGTACTATTTCCTTTAGTCACGAGTTGGAATTGTGTCCAGATCATGGCAGGCTGGGTTAAGTTTTCTTAAGAGTTTCTCCGTTTCTGTGGTCGATATGGGGTCGAAATTGGACCAGGGTATTATGTTTTTGGAGGTAATCTGGTCATCTAGGATGGTGGATTTGTTTATGTTTCCTGTTATTCTGCTGATTTTGTGTTTGAAGAACAGAGCAAGTTCTTGGCTTAAGTTTTTGGTTTGTGAGGTGGGGTTGTTGTTGTTTTCTGATATTAGGTTGTTCACTATGTTGTAGAGGGATTTGGAGTTGTTAGTGGAGTTTTTTATTTTTTTGCTATAGTAATCTCGCTTAGTGTTGTTAATCATTTTTTTATATGTGGCAAGATGTGTGCGATACCTTTCCAATGTCAGTGGGCATTTATTTTTTCTCCATTCTTTTTCTTTTTTCCTTAAGGTAGATTTTGAGTCTCTTAGTTGGGTGTTGAACCAGGGGTTTGTTTTCTCTCTATTGTTTTTTATCTGTTTTGTTCTTTCAGGGTTTATTTTGTTGGCAGTTTCCGCTGTGAGTTTGTGCCATGATTTGGTGGCATTGTTTATGTAGGAAAGATCCAGATTTATTAGTTGTTTTCCGAGTTCTTGTTGGAGGATGTCAGGTTGGAAGGGTGGTCGGTAGTTGAAGGAGTATGTTTCGTTTGTTTTAGTCATGTTGATAATGTTTGATTGGGTCTTGCAGTGGTCGGACCATGGGACTGGTGTATATGATATTGATGTGTTTGAGAAGAAGTTGTTTGTGAATATCAGATCCAGGGTGTGACCTGCTTTGTGAGTTGGGTTGTTCACCTGTTGTGTGAGATTTAAAGTAGATAGTACGTCAAGCATTGTTTGGCAGTTTTGTGATCGGGGGCTGCAGTCCATGTGGAGGTTGAAATCTCCTAGTATAATTGTTGGTTTCTTCGTGCTGATGTCTGTTATGAAGAATTCTAGGAGGGGGGATATGTCGTTGTTTAGAAGTTTGGGGGGGCAGTATACTATGCAAATTTGCAGGTTTTCTGAGTCAAAGATGGTTACTTCATATTGTTGCGGGATTGTGTGTGGGTTAAGTTTCATTGTGAAATGTTTTTTTATGATTAATAGTAATCCTCCTCCTCTGCGGGATTTCCGGGGAATTGAAAATAGGTCGTATTCATTGTTATTTAGTTGGCTTGTGATTACATGGTCAGTATTTTTAAACCAGGTTTCGGTGACGGCGATGAAGACAGGGTTTTTTTCCTGTATGATATCTGATAAGAGCATGAATTTTTTAGTTAGGGCTTGCGCGTTTATTAGGAATAATGTAAGATATATCATGTTTTTTATAGATTTCTTGACGGGGATATTGATGAGATATCCGTGTCTTTCAGGAGGGATCTTGTTGGGCGTTGAGGCCATCTTTGTTTGAATTGGAGTAGTGGGTGGTTTTGGGGGTTGATTTGTGTGGGGGAGTGGTTGTGGTGGTGTTTCGTCTGTTGTTTTGTATGGTTGGTGAAATAGATATGTTTTTGAGTAGAAGTGTTTCGTGGTGTGGTGGGTCAAAATCGTTTCTTGGTATTCTGGTCACAGGTGTTCTGTTTCGCTTAGCTGTTTGTTTGATTTGTTGATATAGGTAGTTTTGTAAAGTTTCGGGTGAGTTTGTTGGGGTTTCATAGTTCTCAGTTCTCAGTTGAGTTGTGGTTTGTGGTTCTTGCTCCGTATGATTGTCGTGTAGGAATTGTGTGTCGTTCGGTGGTTAGTTAGTATCGTTTGGAATTTTAGCCGACTTGAGAGATCGATAGTCTTTTGTCGGTTGTATTAGGGTTTCTCGTTGTTTCACCAATGGGACACGCTAAGGGGCGCGCCAAGGGGCATGCCCCTTTGTTGCGCTCCTTAGGCGCGTGACACAGGCACGCTCACCTCTCTTTTGTAGTGTCCGTGTCCCTCGCTGCCGCCTAGCGTGCGGTGGGTGGGTTTAGTCTGCTGGACTTCCTCCTGCAGGCTGGGGGGGCTGGTTTCCGGTCGCAGCCTGGCAAGGAGGTGGTTCGCGTCAAGGCCCGTCATGAAGGTGGGTCCGGTCGCCATGGGGGTGGGTTGGGTCAGCGCCTACCGGTCGGGATCGGGGCCTACCGGACTCACTCTCGCGTTTGAATAAAGGTTCACTGATAACATGACAAATTATGCAGCAAAGTGACCCAGACTGTGTTTTTCAATTGTTGTCATCCTCTCCTTCACTAATATTGAGATGGTGAACAGGAGTTTTTTGGGTCTGGCAGCTTTTCAACACACAGCTGCTTTAGACAGAAAGGGGCGTGGGATAAACACTGTGGATCCTTCAAGTCTAGTGGGCATAAATAGAGAGAAGGCAGCAAACACTGCACAGAGCAGCAGTAGCCACTGAGGCATTCACGGAGCGGGATGCCAGTGGCCAGTAATTGGTGTTCCACTTTCATGCAACAAAACACTGCACGGAGCGGCAGTAGCCACAGAGGCATTCACGGCCAGTGGCCAGTGGTTGGTGTTCCACCTTCACGGAGCGGAAGGATGGAGGGCTGCCATCTCAAAAAACAAAAAAACCAAACAAACAAGCAAACAAAACAGGGGTGGGTAAGGGGCAGGGGTGTGGCCTGCTGGTTGCGGCAGTTGCTACCCCTGATTGAGCTGGATGTTCACTAGGATGGCGCTGCTCTCTGCATTGGTGGGAAGGGTGGAAGGGAATTGGGGCCGGAGGGTGCTGGAAGCCAATAGAGAGACGGGTGGGAGGGAGAAAAAGGGGGAAAAAAATGGATAAACTGCGTAGCTTGCTGGGCAGACTGGATGGGCCGTTGGTCTTCTTCTGCCGTCACTTCTGTGTTTCTATGTTTCTATATGAAACAATTAACCATGTTTCATTAGGGGCAAGAAAGAATATACTATGGGGGTTAGTCCATGGTTCCCACTTAGGATTTCAGCTGTTATACTTGGTGGCCATCATGAATGGAATGTTTGAGTACTGTACATTTTAGTAAAATATGAGCATCCTTAATGGGGCATACTATTGAAAAGATTTATTTTTTATTTTTGGAAAGAACACTGGTTTCAAAAGTTCAACTTGACTTTCCCATGGAATTTACTGGTTCCTGCAGAGTCACTGCGGGAGACCAGGGAGCCAGTTTCATCCAGATCACATCAGGAAGGTGAAGGGTAGCTGTTTGGCGGAAGCACATTTCTTAACCCCTCTTCTCAATCCCCTTCCTAGTTCCCCAGCCTCTCCCCCTCCCCTTTCACTGATCACTGCACCAAGATGATAAGGAGAGAGGCAGTACATTAGGTCATGTCTTCCTTCTCTGGCACCTGAGGCCAACTGCTGCTTTCAATTGGGGGGGGGGGGGCGCTCTACAGTGTTGAAAGGCCAGTAGTTGAAAACAGCAGTGAGACCTGGGCAGCTGAAGTGGAGGGCACAACCCAATGTGCTACCACTCTACTCCTCTTCTTTACAGATATCAACATCAGGGGAAACTAGCAAAGAATTTGGGGGCAGTGAGTTGTGAGAGAGGTTGTAGGGGGGTGATGTGAAAGAAGGACGAGATGAGGGATGTGATTGAGGGGCTTGTGTGAAACAGAGGATGGGGTTGTGATAGAGAAGTTGGAGGAGATTATGTAAAAGAGTGGGGGTAATGAGGGATTCGGTAGTGGGGGGGCTCTGTGAAATAGGGGATGGCGGTTGTGACAGAGAGGTTATGAGAGAGTTATGTGAAAGGGGGGGTATGTGATGTAGACACTGTTTAAAGCTGTGGAAGTTGTCAGAGGATATGGTCACAGCAACTAACATAGTGGGTTTCAAAAGAGGATTGGACAAGTTCAAGGTATTAGGCAGGTAGACTTGGCAAAGCCACGTTATCTCGATGAGTAAATAACCATGTATAGGCAGGGGCAGAATGGAGCCCGACAAAGGAAAACTACAGACAAGCTCCACCTCCTTCCTCCAAGTCAAGTCAATTTTGTGTTACACCCAGTCGCAGACGGCTGCGACCACTCATGCTCACCTCTCTCTTTGCTGCACTGTCAATTCTAGGAAGAATGGCGGCCTCTGCCAGTCACTACCGACCTACCTGGCGTTCCCAGGATGGTGTGGCCATTGCCGATTACCATCTTGTTCCTGGTATCACCTAAGCCACGCGCGCAAGGGCCACCTTTGTACACGTCATAGCAGGAACCTCAGGGCATCCCCTCCAAATGACGTCATCCCGCTAGAGTACTTAAACTGACTGGCCCTATGCTTCGATGAGTTAGCAAGGAGTTCCCTAGTTGCTGAATCCGCTCCATCCTTGGACTTCCGGTTCCAGTTCTCTGCCTTGGCGTGTGACGCTCTGGGTACCTGCTCCTCGGGGGGCTTTCCGCGTTCCTGGCTATCCGCTCCTCGGAGGGCCTTCCTGCCTTGGACTGCTATCTGTCCCGCTCCCCGGAACAGGCTCCTGGAACTACTTTTGTGAGTACTAGACTTCGGACTTCAATATTACCTATCCTACGGAGGAATCCTCTATGGCGTACCCCGTGCCTCAGGCCACTACCATATCCTCTCCAGTAGGAGTCACTGCAGGGTATTACCATACCTTCCACAGGATCCCCATCCGGGGCTCCTGCACCTCAGACTATCTTCTCATCACCTCTACAGTACGGACATCTTCGGCGTACCCTGCTCTGCGGGCCACTACCGGATCTGCATGTCTGAGGTATTTGCTATACTTCTGAAGAGACTTTCTGGTGTACCCCGCTCTGCAGGCCACTACTGGATATTCACATTGGGGGTTTACCCCTCAGCTCAGAACTGTTCTTTATCTACACCTCCCACTCGCTTTCCTTCCTATATAATAAAGTCTCTACCTGACAGCTGTGTCCATGACCACTGAGACCACTCCTATCGATGGTGAGGCTCACAGGGCTCCTCCCTGTGGGCAGAGACATCTCACCTCAGCCCAGGGTTCACATTCTTACAAAAACATAACATTTTGGACTTTGTCTTATTTTTGAATGGCTTACAATAAAAATGTTTAAAAATGGGAAAACCCAATGATGGTCTAAAACTCAGCATTCAGTAACCCTTATGGTGCTACAGCTCAATATGTATTTAATTATTTATTTATTTGTTTAGACATTTTATATACCATTGTTCCAAGCATAGATCACAGTGGTTTACAAGTAACATTCTAATTCAGCCAACAAACAATATCTATCAAGAGAAATTTTCTAGTACATATTAACATTGATCTAGTTGTAGTGTCACTCCTAATAGGCCACTGTTATTGTAATGATGTCTTGAATATTATTGTTCATACTTTATAGTAGATTCTGGATTATACTGGTAACCAATGTAGTGTTATCAGTGAGGGTGTAATGTGATCATATTTCCTAGATCCTAATAGTCTTGCTGCAGCCTTTTGTAGTAGTTGTAGTGGTTTTAAGTGACTTGCTGGAAGACCTAGTAGTAAGGAGAGAGTAGTCAAGGTTTGAGAAAATTAGAGTCTGCAATAAAGTACAGAAGTCCACAAAAGTTATTAATGGTTTCAATCAATATAGAATACTTAACTTGGGGTAATCTGTCTTAGTTTACCGATGTGAATTTTCATTGTGAGGTTCTCATCGAGCTGTACACCTAAATCCCGTACTTGATTTGAGGGATTAATAAGAAAGTTACCTGGGTCTAGGGCAGGTGGTTTAACTGTTGATGAGTTTCTGCTCAGCCAGATGATTTCAGTCTTTTTAGGGTTTGTCAGTTTAATGAAAGACTGTGACTTTTCTGGGAAAGGCTATTTAGTTGTTCTACTATGACAGATTTGATGGGCTCGTTTCATTCAGGATAACTCCATTGAGTTGGCGCTCCTTTAAAGCAGTATCCTAGATAAGCAAGAGGTTTAAATGGCCCTCACAAAGTTAGCCCCTCCCTGCCTATCGAACAACTAGATGTGTCACTAAGAAACATGTTAGCTCCTCATTAACGTTAATAATTGTTGACAGGACATTATAGACTTCTGCCAGGTTTTCTGAATATGCAATTACATAGTGACTCCCTCCCCATCTTCCATCCCCCACCCAAACCTACTTTAAGAATCCTGTTCCTGGCTAAAACACATTAACTAATGCTTACTGCCAGGCTGCCTTCCTCCTCAACCGATCTGAATCAGGACCGCACCAGGTGCCTGAGCTCACTTTCAAGAGATCTGCCACACACTTACAGGTCATCTCTTGGGGGAGGGACTTTGAGGGAGGGAGAAGTTGGGGGTAGGGGAAGCTGGATGTTGACTAATTGGGTTTTCAAGTCTATGCACGTTAATTTTCTGTACTGAATCCACCCGCACAAAAAACAGGTGCAAAAGTCTCCAGGTGTTTCATACCTGCAGCAATTTTCAAAGTGAATGCAGGCGCTTACTTTCTCTTTGAAAACTGGTGCAAAGTCCATGGGTAAAAAGCCCCAGCAAACTTTTGCCCCCAAGCGGACAGTCTGAAAATTGCCCCCCCTAGCATTAAATGTGGCCACTGCAAAATGTGGTGCCAATAAAGTTTGAGAAGGCCAGATTGTTTGGGCACTTGATAAGGGATTCTTTGTATCAATAAACATTAATTGAAATTGATCAGTAGAGATATAGGAAACAAAATGGAAAATCCTTATATCTGGTGAACTGTTGCTGTAGAAGCAGGCATTTTCCTTGGTGGAGCTGCCTGGATGTCGTCTGCTAAGTCTCAGTGGAGGATAAAGGGCAAAAGAACACAAGACAAGACATTGAGTGGGTTTAAAAAAAAATTCCTTTTGCTGGTTAATTTGATTGCAGATGAAAAATGGCAACATATGCACTTCAACAAAGAAAGGAAAAATGCAAGAAAACCCTGACAGAGTCACTGGTGAATCTGCACTCCCTGGCAGTAGGGACTTTCCATGGGCACTTCCCTGGATGGCAGCTGCAAGCTGCACCCAAAATGCCTTCTCCAGCAGGGAGCCGGAGTTTCCTGCCGCTGCTCTCTGCTGACAGATTCTGCGCACAGCAGCTAAGTATCTTTATTACTCTGGCAGTTTTCAAGCTGACTTTAACCTTAAATCCGCTCTTCAAGACGGGAAATCTCCCACGGAATAATGAGACTAACTTTCCTCTTGGCTCTCTCTGCTCTTGAGAACCCCCTTGGATCCCATGAAAAATCCCCTACATCCGAGGGCCGCAGAACCTCAGCCTTGGGTCACAGCCACCAACTCAGGGCAGAGGACTGAAGGACCAGAACCACAAGCCAAATGGGCTCATGGGTTTTGATCAGAACGCAACCCCACTAGGGAGTATCAGGGGCCCCTGTACCTGCCTATGCTGTCATTCCTCACACGTCCAGGCTCGCAGAAGACTCTCATATATACTATAAGGGACACTTTTGGTGACCCCCCCCCTTATAACTGCATGAGCACTGAACTGCCAGAGAGAGACCACACTGTAGAGTTAAGTACACTTGGATAACTCGGCATCCATGCCTTGTATCATGCAAATTAACACTGGAAATCTTTTCGATTTCTTTGAAAAACTGCTATTTCTACAGTTGGTGTTTTTGAGGACGTATATAAAGAGACTCCCTGAAACCACCTTAAAACACAGGCTAGAGCCATCTGCTCCAGTCTGCCTCAAAGCACAGGGCTTCAAGGATTCTGGTTCCCTGAAGGATCCCTTTCTAGCAATATAAAGGATCAGGGCCCAGAAGGGTTAGGGAGGCCCCAGGGAGCTGCTTTGAGCCCATGGTACAGAATGTGTGTGAAGTGAACTGCTTGGATGTTTAGAGTGAGATGAGCTATTATTTTTGTTTTGCTGCTTTCTTTGACTTCTGTAAATAAACCTTTGTTTCTGAGCAGAACAGCCAACTCTAACTGTCTTCCTTGACTGTTCCAGATGCTGAGGCCGGTCCATATGCTACACGTGGTGGCAGCAGTGGGATTGGGTGGCCTGTAGCGGGAACTACACATAGCTACAATAAAGAGAAAAAAAAAAAAAAAGATAGACCCCTTTTTCTCTCTCCTATTTCCTGAGGCCTCCCAAGTTTCTCGCCTAACGATGTTACAAACAGGCTAAGTGGATAGCCTGCCTGGTATAAATAGGGTTCAAGAAGTAAGGCAGGGCCAAACAGGCCAGCAGGATTTCGGGGTTCTTTTTCTTTCTCTCTCCTTTGCCCGGAGAAGCATTTGCCTAGTCTTCCCCAGAATGCAGACAAACATTGAGCAAGTTATACAGGTTCTGGCTACTGGGTAGCAACAGCGGCAAAATGCTTTGCAGGCCTAGACCGACCACCTCTTCAAGCCAAGGGAGGTGACAAAACCTCCTCGCTTGGCCTGGACAGGACTCAGTTACTTAAAGAATTTTGAGCAGATGGTTAGACTGATTGGCTGGCTGGAGGACAAGTGGGCTGTCAATATAGGTAACTTACTGATTTGAAGCTGTCAAGCTGCTATTCAGCCCGTGAACCCCTATGGCACAGCCACGTACCAGAAAGTTAAGACTGCCATTCTCCAGACAACTGGGCTCAATCGAAAGACTTATTGACAATGCTTCCTGCAGCCTGGGGAGAATCTAAGAAACCTTTTCCATAGACTTTGCAATGTCACTTGGAAGTGGATCTGCCCAGGAGGGGAAGACTGGCAAGGAGGTCGCCAAGACAATTCTCTTGGAACAATTCCTAGATAGCCTTGGATGGCCCATGCAGCAGTAGGTCTACCAACAACTAGATGTAACACTGGAGAAGGCCTTAAAAGTAACCAAGTCATACAACCAGGCTCACTCTATGCCAGAGACACTGCGCTGCCCTGAGAAGTTACGAGATGGACGTAGAGGCCGACGAGATCCTAAGAACCAGAGGCTCTGGCTTCCAGAAGAGCCAGCCCGAACGCAAGTCATAACCCCCAAGGCCTATCCTGGGGAGTCCTCCATGTTTTGCTTGTGGAGAAAATGGTCATTTCACCCGGGACTGTCCCCACCATGAAGAAGAAGCAATGGACATCAATGCTGTAACACTGTATTGGTGTCATTTTGTGGACATTCCCATTCAAGAGGCTGGCTCCTTCATACTTTCAGTAGAAATAGATGGTGTTCCAACACAGGCTCTGGTTGATTTGGGGAGCATGAGTTGGTGAAGTGAGTTCAAATCAACTACGATAAGGTGGTGTTTTTGAGCTGCATACATGGCAACCACAGACAATATCCAACTTACCAAGTATAGTTAAAGACATCCATTAGCCATCATAAAATAGAAGTTGGGGTCCTTCCATGACTGCCCAATCTCATCCTGATTGGGCGGGACTGTCTGAACTTTAACAGTCTTTGGATCAAGCTCACAATGGGGACACCCATGCAGCTGAGCAAGAGACAGAGGGGGAGGCTGCCTCTGACTCTGGGGAAGAATCGTCATCCAACTTGAATCTCATGCCCAACCCCATTAACGGGGAAAAGGAGGGTAAACCAGGAGACTTTAAACGGGCCAGAGGAAGGATGAGTCTTTTTAATGGGCAAGGAAGCACCTACAGAAACTAGAAGGTAAGGTGATTCCAGGAACTCCGGCAACCATGACAGATTCCCCATATTTCATAATGGAAGACTTGCTATTCTGAGTCATAAAGGGGAGTGAAGAGGGGGAGCTGATAGAGCAACTCCTCATTCCCATCGCAAGAAAGTCATGCAGCTAGAAAAAACCCTAGAGAAAATATTGGCCCAATTCTATTGGCTGGGGATATCTAAACAGATCCAGTGGTATTTCAGTCCTGCCCTACCTGCCACCTCGCTAAACCTGCTGGTGTTCGGGTGGCACCTCTCATTCCCATGCCTATAATTGAAACCCCTTTTGAAAGGGTGGGTATGGATCTCGTGGGACTGCTAAAGAGAGCCACTCGAGGTACAAGTATATTCTCATGATTTTAGACTATGCCACAAGATACTGAGGCCCTAATGCTGAAAAATATGAAAATCCTGACAGTGGCAACGGCTTTAATGAAAGATTTCTCTCGGGTAGGACTACCCAAAGAAATCCTGACAGACCAAGGGACCCCATTTGTCTCTAAAGTAATGAAGCAACTCTGAAGCCTGCTTAAAGTGAAAACTCTGTGTATGTTAGTACACCATCCACAGACCGATGGCCTCGTCACTTCTACAGAGCACTTAAGCAAATGTTGCTGAAGTTCGTAAATGAAGATGACAAAAATTTGGACCTGCTACTAACTTATGTGCTATTTTCAGCCCACAAAGTGTCCCAGAGTTCAACTGGCTTCTCATCTTTCGAGCTGTTATATGGTAGAAGACCAAGAGGCATATTAGATGTGACTCGAGAGACAGGGGATGATGAAGAAAACCCCGGACAGAATCTCGTGGACTATGTTATATGAGTGCAAGAGCGTCTAAACTAAGCACAAGCAGGCTGCCTGCCTGGCTTTGAGAAGGCCCACAACGCTCAGGCCCGAGCTTACAACCATCCCACAGTTCACAGGAGTTTCCAGCCCAGTGACTGGGTTCTGATTCTCTTGCCCTTTCCAGAAAGCAAGTTGCTCACAGTTGGCAAGGACCCTATAAGGTTTCGGAAAAAAATGGTCTGGTGGATTAAAAAATAGCCCAACTGGTTAAGAAGAACAAAAGTCAAATTTACCATGTCAACTTACTAAAGAAATGGCTTCCTCAAGAGTGCAAGATGGTACATGGGGAATTCGGCCCAAAGCTCAGCACTGAGGTGGACCAAACCCAGGTGCCATTGGGAGAGGAGCTGTCAACTTCCCAGATAGCTGACTTAAAGCAGTTGCTTGAGCAGAATAGAGAAATCTTCTCAAGCTTTCCAGGATGTTCTCACTTGGTCCAACATGATATCATTATCCCACCTGGGGTGGTTATACATCAACTACCATACCGAATCCCAGAAGCCAGACACAGAGTCATTGAAACAGAGGTGAAAGAAATGCTCCAGCCTGGAGTCATAGAAGAGTCTACTAGCGACTGGTCTTTGCCCATAGTCCTAAATACCAAAACCGGTTATGAACATAAGATTTTGTGTAGACTTTAAAAAAGTCAACGAAGTCTTCAAACTGGATGCATACCAAATGCCTAGGGTAGATGAGCTGGTTGAGCAATTGGGTTTGGCTCAGTTCATCTTGATCCTGGATCTCACCAAAGAATACTGGCAAGTACCCCTCACACCAATGGGGAAGGAGAAGACAGACTTCTCAACACTGCCAGGCTCTTCCAGTTTACGGTCCTCCCGTTTGGCCGCCATGTCACCCCCACAACATTACAATGCTTGGTCGACCATATGCTCCACCCGCACTGAGTTATGCCACCACATACCTGGACAACATAGAGGTCTACTGCCCAGATTGGATGACACAACTGAGCCAGCTTCAAGGTGTACTATCCACTCTGAAAAAGGCTGGGCTGATGGCGAACCCTAAGAAGTGCTTGTTGGGAGAACAAGAAGTCCAATATTTGGGCTATACTTTGGGGAAGGCTCAAGTCCACCCACAGTCCAGGAAGATTGAGGCTGTTACCCAGATAATGTTCCCACAAACCAAAAGGAAGGGCATTCCTAGGCCTGACAGGCTACTATACAAGGTTTGTAACTAATTACTCTGAGAAGACAGAGCCACTTAAGAGGATCTTATTGAAGAAATCACTGGAAAAAGTCCAATGGTCAGCCGACACAGAAAAAGCCTTCTGGGAGCTGAAGGAAGCAATCTGCTCCAACCTATTCCTAATAAGTCCAGACTTTATAGAATCCTCCATCGTTCAGAAGGATGTCTCAGAGGTAGGAATGGAGGCACTGTCAGTCCTCAGCCAAACGAAGGATGGTTAAGAACATCCAGTGGCCTGTATAATTATGAAGCTCATGCCATGGGAGAAAAAGTACTCTACAGTGGAGAAAGAGGTCTTAGCAGTAAAATGGGCCCTCAAAGTCTTATGATATTACCTCCTGGGATGGCAGTTTACCCTGGTGACAGAACACCAACCACTCATATGGAAAAACTGGAATAAAAAGAGACAAACTCCTGGGTAATGAGGTGGTTCCTGGCTCTGCAGCCCTTCAGTTATAAAATTCAGCAAGAGTCTGGGAAGAAGAACGTCAACGCTGACTTTCTTTCAAAAGAGGTGTCACTGACACAGGTAAGTGTTCACCCGAGTAGGGGGTGAGCTGAGGAGGAGAATATGGGAGGGAATATACAAAAGATTCCCTCAAACCACCTTAAAACCAAGGCTAGAGCCATCTGCTCCAGTCCACTTTAAGGTGCAGGGCCGCAAGGGATTCTGGATCCTGGGAGGATCCCTTCCTAGCAGGATCAGGGTCCAGAAGGGTTAGGGAGGCCCTGGGGAGCTGCTTCGAGCCCATGGGATGCCCATACAGAATATGTATGAACTGCTTGGATGTTTAAAGCAAGGTGAGCTATTATTTATGCTTTGCTGTATTTTTGACTTCTGTAAATAAACCTTTGTTTCTGAGCAGAACAGCCAAGACTTTCTGTCTTCCTTGGCTGTTCCAGACGCTGAGGCCAGTCCATATGCTACAGTACCATTTGATTGAGTTTACATTTTTGGTTTCCAAAACCCTGTAAATAATTCAGGCAGGTACAATGAGAAAACTGAAAACAAAAACCGCATAATTTAAAACTCAGATTACCGGGCTCTCTTATTCAGGGACACTGTATAAAATGATGGCCATATGTAACCTGATTAGTTCACTCAGGTATCTGGCAATCACTCCCAAAGAGGTTGAATATTTATTTACTTTATATTGTGCAGGCACGGCAAATCTAATGCTTTAATTGCCAGTACAAAAGAAATAGGTGATGAGTTCCTAATCGAACAACATGAGGCACCTTTGAGAATCCCTACATTGCTTTAGAATGTGCATCTATCAACATATTTACAAAATCTCTCACTGCAGGGGTTTATGATGAAAGTAGTAACACTGTCATATGATTCTAATGTTATGAAAGATAAGAGAAAGCAAAGCAAAACAGGACATTGCTTACTAGATAGAGTACTGAACACTAGCCTATGAGGTTAAGAATCTTTTAAAAGTAAGCAAAGTGGTGAAAAAGTACTTCAAAACCACTCTAATGGTAAATACTTCACAGTATCAACCTAAAATAGTAGCATACATAAAAAGACAATCACATAAATGAACTCTAAAAGCTTGTATGTGTCTATAAATAATCAGCCTTCTCAGTTTTGTCATCTTTATCGAAAATCCAAAGTAGTGCAAATAGTGCAAAATGTGAAAACATGTCTAGTATTTCAAATGTAACACATTTAGCTGTGGCAAGCATTCAAAAAAAGAGCAAATATACAATACTTCCCAAGCATGAGGAATTTGTGTATGAATCCTGCTGAGGTCAATCCCAGTCCCAACATGGGTCATGTTTCAGCACAAATGACAACTGTAAGAGAACATGTATTTATGGTCATTGCAAATATAGCACTGCAAAGGATTCAGTCCTTCAAACCACACAATAGCCTAGCTAATGGGCAACTCAATCCATCAGCAGCCAATTATAGAGAACAGCTGATATGTCATCAACTATGAACTGTATCACATGGATTTCATTCACAAAATGATCTCCAGTGAGAGTTAATGAATCATCATAGGCATTTACCCACTCACAGATGATTAATCCACTATTGAAAACCACAGAAAGAGTGACGTGAATGTCAACTACTAGATCATTTTAAATGGCTCCAATATATTATTCACAAGTGTAGCAGACACATCATCTTCATCATTATCATCATAAAAAATGTTTTGTAATTCATGAAAGTACAAATAGGAAAAAGGAAAAAAATACAGCTTTTGGCAGATACAAAAGCAGCTGATCCATTCCATTTTCCAAAATCCATTCACTGCTCCCCCTAAACCATAAAAATACAGCTGACCCATAAATATATAGAATATTGAACTATAATGTTAAGGAGGGGCAGAACGATAAAAAGTCCTAGGATATGAAATACCCAAACATACAGACATGTACTTTCGATAAAAAATTTGCCACTCTCTTTCAGAGCTGAGACTGTGATGAGATAGTATCCAGCCTAAAACGTCATGTCAATTCTGAGATAAAGCTTATTGCGAGTTTGATCATGCCATAATATACGAGCCCGATCTATAACAGAGTCTTAGTTATTTAAAAGAATGCTATAATGGTAGACAATGCTGGACCACTGGGGCCTCAATTCTCCAAATACAGAGGCGGCTATAATGTTCCAAGAATCTAGTTTTTAATCATCACAAAACATCTTGCCTGGGCAAATAGCAAGGTAAACTAGATGTGTATTATTACAGTTCGTAAAATAGCGGAATTCCCAAGACTGTACACAATAAACAAATCTCTTCAGAGACAAAGACACAGCCAATAGAACAACTTGCACAGGGATACTGTCCCTTCAAACTTAAACGTTCCTCTTCTCCAGTCCTGATCCAAAATGACATGGTCTCTGCTGTTGGCTCTTCTTGAATAGGTTATTAATGGGTGCACCAGAAATTCATCATGAAGTTGTAGTATATGCCAATGTCAAGAGAGAATCTTACTCCTTTTTTTTGCATGAGTGGAGAATGTCATGGTTGCCCGCTGGCAATACTGAGTTACACAGAATGGTACGAGCTATCGGCACTTCGCCACATACTGCTACCAGGTGGTGTCATTCTGCAGAGCTTAGCCATGTCTACAAGTGCTTCCAGGAAAAAAGGGAGTAGCAAATTCTTGTCTAGAATAAGAATGAATTATTAAGAGTAGTTCCGATTTTTCAGTCAGGATTCTTGCTGTTTGCATAGGTCAAAACACTAGAAAGTACACAATGTACAAACCATTTCAGTGAATTGTTCCTCAAATTGAGACATCATATATTTGCTCAGAGATCTAAAGATTGAACATATCAATTTATATTGTTTCAGTGTTGAGAATCACAGAAGCTAGAAATACATAAATTAATACTATTACAGAGAGGAGGAGGAAGGAGCAAGAGGAAGGTGCAAAAAGCATGCTATGAAGATAAGAAGTAGCATCAAAAAGAGTGAAAGATATCAGGAAGATTAACAGAGCAGTGGGTTCTATTAGTTTTGTTTCTGTAGAGGTGGGAAGGAGCATATGAGAAAGGAAATAACAGAAAATTTGTTTTAAGTAATGAGCCACTAGTTTCATAATCCATGTGACTACAGCAGTAAACTTTAAGCCATGTGATATCTCATATGGTTGTTGCCATTTAGAGTATGACAGCTAGAGAAATGAAGAAGATGCCTCATAAATATATGCACAGAAAACACAATTGTCAGTCTGTATTTACTTATTTATTTAAAATTGTTTATATGCCACTTTTACAACTGAAGTTGGTCAAAATGGTTTACAGAAGGAGGGGGACAAGATGGCGGCGGCGTAAGCTAGACCAGAGGAACGTTCTCTCTGCACTTTTGATTTCCTCTAAGATGCCTGCTAAAAGAAAGGGTAAAGTGCACTCCTACCCTACCAAAGCCGCTATGCCCTCATCGCAGAGATTGATTACATTCTTCCAATCTACTCCGACTTTGGAAAAGGAGGGCGAAATCCCCGCTGTGGTTAACCTCGAGGGAGCCACCAAGAGAGGTAACCTTAAGCCTTCAACCTCCTCAGGTCCTGAGATTGTCTGGCTCCTCTCCCTTTCTTGGAACGCTGATGGATGACGTCGGTTGTGCGACTCCGGATGGTGGGGGCTCGAGAGAGAATTTGCCTGGTCAAGGAACCGCATTGCCAAGACAGAGGACCTGAACAGCATGGGAGCTGGGGCTTGTTTCTTGACCTCGACGTGGATGGTGAATCTGGAGTGCCGGCTGGAGCAGCGAGAATGCCCGGGACAGCAACGGAGGAAGGAGACTCAGCCCATTTGGAAGATATGGATGAGTCCTTTCATATTCCACCTAGACCTGAGGTTGTAACGCTTGAAGCATTATGGGACTTAATGGTCGGTTTAGGCCAGTGCCACAAGGAACAAGGAATAGAATTGAAACATTTAAAGGCCAAAATTGGAGGAAAAAGTGGAGAAGCAATCCTCTGAATTTAAGGAACAAATTGGAAAAATTGAATCTTCAACGTGTAAAAACTCTGACTGTGCAACAAAACTTATAAAGGACTTTAATAACACCAGTAGGAGGTTAGAACATCTAGAAAATTATAATAGGAGATTAAACTTACGTTTATTAAATTTCCCCAAAGTCTTAGGACAAGATTCGTTTATAACTTTGAAAAAATATATGATAGAAATTCTAAAGTTTGAAGATCAAAAAACTACTGTTGTGAATGTTGATATTTTTGCCTATAATATCTAATGTGAGAAATACTCAAAATCAGCCAGAGGTTCTAGAGAATTTAACTCAGTTTTTAGAAAGCTTTGTAGAAGAAGTTTACGAACAAGGAGCCCTGTTAGTAACTTTTTTCAACGAGGCTGATTTGAGTCAAATAATGCAGAGATATTTTAAAAATATCTCAGCTAGTTGCTTTTCTCAGCAACTCAGAATATATCCTGACTTTACCCGTGCTACACAGGAAAGATGGCGTGAATTTCTAGTTTTAAAGCCTCAAGTAATATCTCTTGGTTATAATTTTTCATTGAGATATCCATGCAAATGTTTAATTAGAGCGCATGATGAACCTTTCATTTTTTTCATACCAGAGCAATTAAAGTCTTTTTTAAACGCTAGGAACATAACTACCCAATCCTTAGTTACAAACTAGTCTCTGAAGATACATAGTTAAAAATAAGGTTCGGATACATAAAGCCTGTTTCTTTTATATTAAGTTTCATTGTTTAACTCCCGATGTTTCAATCCCCCCTCTATACCTCTATTACCTTTATTGTGGGGGGCATGAGTAAATGATTAATTTAAGGGTATATGTTAAAATATTTGGAATATTTCCTCAATGATTATTATTGTTGATCAATTATTTTTGAAAATTATGTATTAAGACATATGCTCATGTATCTCTGATTTTTTCAGAAAGTAAGAGTTATTACTTAAATGTAGATGAAAATGAATAAAAATAAAATTTAAAAAAAACGGTTTACAGAAAATACATACATAGTAGTAAAAACATAGGAAAAATACAGATTAAAACTAATACAATACTAATGATAAATAATTAAGACAAAAATACTACTACTAATAAAATAAAGCCTCAACATGCCTGTGATTACTTAATTTTAAGAATTAAGTGGCTGGCTCGGAATGGAAGGCAATGGAGAACAGGTAGGTGTTTAACTTTTTCTTGAAGTCTTTTGATTTAGTTATCTGCCTTAGAGAGTCTGGAACAGAGTTCCAAAGAGTGGGGCCAGCAAATGAAAGCGCACATTTCCTGGTAATCTCAAGTCTGATAGAGGGAACTTCAAGTAGGCATTTATTTAAAGACCACAAATGTCTGTTGGGTTGGTATACACGTAGAGATGTACATAGCCAGATGGAAGATTGGTTATGTATAAGGTTGTGAATAATGGATAGAATTTTTTATTGAATCCGAAGTTGAACAGGGAACCAGTGTAACCACCCCAGTCCTGTGCTCATGTGATGTTTCCTGGATGTACCTGTTAGGATGTGGGCGGCAGTATTTTGAATCAATTGTAAAGGACGAAGAGTGATATCTGAAAGGCCAAGATAAAGAGCATTGCAGTAGTCCAATCCGGTAAGTATCAAGGATTGTAGCACCGTGCGGAAATCTTTAGGGTAAAGCAGGGGTCTTAAACGCTTGACCATGTGAATTTTATAAAAAGAGTTTTTTACTACTGTAGAGATATTGTTAGAAATAGATAATTCAGAGTCAAGAATGACCTCGAGGCTTCGGGCTTTCGTTACTATAGGGATAGAAAGATTGTCATGAATTAAGTGGGAAGACGGACTACAAGCTGCATTGTTTAGTTTATTTCATTTCATTAGTTATTTTATTTATTTTGTTATATTGTTTATTTTGTTTCCATTAAAGTCTCTGGGGAAAGCAATGCATCTTTGCTTTTACTCTAACATTGGCATTTTCCATCCATGTTTTATGAAACTTGTATGCATACATCAGAAAGCAAGGGAAGCAGTACCCTAAGGCACCTTGAGAGGGATAAAGCACAGGCACAGGCAGTGACATGAACATCCCAAGCACCATAAGATGATGGAGGGCGATGGAGAATAAATGACTAATGCGCACAAATTGGGAGAGGGGCCTTGGGGTGACAGTGTCTGGTGATCTGAAGGTAACGAAGCAATATGACAAGGTGATAGCTAAAGCCAGAAGAATGCTGGGCTGCATAGAGAGAGAGGAATAACCAGTAAGAACAAGGAGGTGATAATGCCCTTGTACAGGTCCTTGGTGAGTCTTCACCTGGAGTACTGTGTGCAGTTCTGGCGATTGTATTTCAAAAAGGATAGAGACAGGAAAGAGATGGTCCAGAGAAAGGCGACCTAAACAGTGTGGGGTCAGTATCAGACATAAGAAGAGAGGCTGAAGGATTTGAATATGCATACCCTGGAAGAAAAGAGGTGCAGGGGTGATATGATGCAGACCTTCAGATACCTGAAAGGTTTTAATGATGCACAATCCTCAAATCTTTTCCCTTGGAAAGCAAACAGTAGAATTAGGGGTCACAACATGAAACTCCAAGGGGGATGACTCAGAACCAACCTCAGGAAATATTTCTTCATGGAGAGGGTGGTGGATGCCAGGAATGCCTGTCAGGAAGAGGTGGTGAAAATGGAAACAGTAAACAAATTATAAAATATATGGGATAAACATCATGGATCCCTAAAGGCTAGAGGTGGAAATAAAGAAAAGAATTCATGGGAGTAACTTGCATGGAGCAGCAGCTACTATGCCTAACAGAAAGCATAGGGATTACTACTGTTAACCAATTAGCTTTCTTGATTTTGACACACCTGCAACATCACTTTCCACTTCGATGGCCAGGGGAACAAAAGCAGAATTAGATTCAGATTTCAACCAATGCAGGGCCCTGACTTTACAGTCCGGGGTAATGATAGTTTTCTGGTTGGCACCAATGCAATGCATGCAAAACTAATATACAGGTTGCTGTGATATCTTTACTTGTAAAGACTGTGAATATCATTTTTCATGTACAATCTGTTATTATAAATGCACAGTTTTTAATTGTGTGTGTGGTGAGGGTTAGTGTGTTAAGTTCGCCTGGTGCCCCTGATATCCTTGCACCGACCTGGTGAGAGTGTGCCACACACCGACGCCCTACTAGTCACCCATTTCCCACTTCTCCAGGGGCAAATGCTGCAGAAATATGGGAGGCAGGTTGCAGGGTTCCTGGGAGTGTAGCAGGGTTGCCAGCTTCAGCGATGCACTGTCTGCCATTTCTTTAGGAATTCTGACCCTTCCTTTCCCCCAATCACCAGAAGGGGTCAGACTCCAAGGGGACTCTCTGCCCCCCATGACCCTCTCGATGATTTGACCTGTGCTTTGCCTTTGGGGGTGGGCGGGGCACCATTTCTTCTCTCGCCTCAGGCAGCAGATTGCCTTGAGCCGCCCCTGCCTGTAACAGGTGTTCTCTGAAGACAGCAGGATAACTCAGCCACCAACCAAGAAGGTTTTCCGAACACTTGCAGACCTTCCTACACAACCTTCCCAACCCATGAGTCTCCTTTGGCTTTATAGCAAGCTAAAAGACAGGTGGGAGGGATCATATCACCCAAACACTTGCCGATTTACACTGGCTGCCAATAGAACAAAGAGTGCAATTTAAATCGCTATGTACAATTCATAAACTAACCAATGACGAAAATGTCGATTGGCTGACACTGCACTACGATTGCATGTTGCCCAGAGAAATCTCAGATCGGCCAATAAAGCTCTACTAACCATACCCTCGGTCAAAACAGCAAAACTAACCCAAGTTAGAGAGAGAGCACTATCTTTGGCAGGACCACATTACCCCTCGAAATAAGACTAATGAAAGACTTAAAACTCTTCAAAAAAAGTTTTAAAACATGGCTTTTCAAAAAAGCTTTCACAGTGAGGTCAGTGAATAAGAACACATGCACACAGCTGATAGTCACCCAAAAAAGCAGAATTGCTTACTTTATTATTTTTCACATAATTAAGTATTAAATTAAGAGACGGACAGTATAAAACATATATGATTATCCTATTAATCATATAATTGGAATTCCCAATCCAATTTCCATATAAAGTATATTATTGAAACATGTAACTGAGAAATTTATTGGCACCCTCTGGTTAATTTAGAAACCAAACCAAACTTATTCCGTGCCTAATTGTAAACCGTTGTGATGGTGTACTACTAAACGACGGTATAGAAAAGTTTTTAAATAAATAAATAAATAGTGTGGCTGATTTATCCTGCAGCCTAGAGAGAACACCTGTTACAAGTGAGTGGCACAGCTTTCCCCGTGGACAAGCAGGATACTGTCAGACTCACACGTGTCGATTCCCGACTTAAGGGTTGCTTATGATTATTTTTGTCACATGAGAATTTTAGTATATGAGTGCAACCTGTATTTTGTGCATGAAGCTGGAGGAGAGAGTTAAAGGAATTAGTTAAAGAAGTTTTGAAGAACTGCCTGACCAAAACTGCTATCTCGGTACAAAGCATTTCCTAGGCAGTAATGAGCAGGAAAAGTATGGATGCAAGACCAAGTAGCAGTTTTGTATATTTATTTAAAAATTATCTATAATCCACACTATCTAAAAATTTTAGGAAAAAGACATATATATTAAAATCCAACTGCACATACTGTTCTTGTAGATACCAAAGATGTGCCTTAAGCCCTGTGCTGATGAGTTTTCACTTCTTTGAAGTTAGCAATAAATGATGCAATCAGATATCCAAGTAGCAAGAGTCCTCTTTGTAACTAAAATTCCTTGTTTAACTGGGTTGAAAGAAAGGAAAACCTGTGAAGACTCTCTTTAAGATTTTGTTCTTTCTTAACAGAATAAAGCTGTTCTTATGAGCAGCTCTTATGAGCTGTGATCTTGGGAAAACCATTGGGAAGACAATGAACTGATTTAAATAAAATGCATTTATTTATTTAATCGTTTTTATATACCGATAGCCATTTTCACATCGTATCGGTTTACAGGGAACAGGGAAACAAAGCGCCTAAATATATGGCAAAACAATTACATGGAACGCATAAGAAAACAAGTAACTTCATCACATGATATATGGTAAAACAATTACATGGAAAAGCATAACGCATAAGAAACAAATAACTATAATCACATGAGAGACCATGATAGAAACTGTTTAAAAAGCCAATTCACATTAGGAGCCTTCGCCCTCAATTTCATAGTGCGGGGGGGGGGGGGGGGGGGGGGAGTGAGCCCTTGTGCTGCTGCTCGGTTGGAACAGCCTGAATCATGGGTCAGGCCCGAGCAGGTGACAGCGGGTGGAAGGGTCCAGAGACAGGAGCACAGAGAGAAAACTGGAGGCCGGCAGAGGTCAAGGCAGGCAGCGTACAAGCAAAGTTCAGGGCAGGCAGTGTTCAGGTGAAATCCAGGTGTGCGTGGAAGTTAGAACTGAGAGCATACAGGCAAATGGAAGAATTGACAACAAAGCACGAAGAGACCTGCTGCTGAGGCGCTGGCTAGGTGCAGAGAGCTTCTTTATATATCCAGGCAGTGATGACATCATCAGCCAACAACCCAGAGAATCCTAAATCCAAGGCCTATGTAAAGGCTTAAATTGCAAAGCATGGTGCCAGGAGCTGTGTCAGAGGAGCCTGAGCACAATTGGACTGCTGGAGAGGTAGGGAGCCTAACATTTCACTTGGTACTTGTGCCACACAGACTGTTCCAAGAACTATCATTGACAACATCTAAACTTTCCCATTACCCTGGTCAGACCACTATTTGGTATACCTTGAGATACAACCACTCCCAACCAAGAAATCTGCAAAGGTAGTATTCACAAACCTTTTGCGGCCAATTGCACATGCAAACCAAGAAAGCTTTCTACCAGCCATCCAGAAACCAAAAACAAATAAAGCCCCTCCATCCATGTCACTGAACTCACTCCTCTGGTTGATTCTGGACCTCTGACCTTAAGAAAGTTATAGAAACACTTAGCTCAAAGAAGGTTAACTTACATTAAAAACCCCAAACCCACCCACTGGTAAACACCAGAACTGGCAGAACTAAAATGAATGGGAGTAAGACTGGAGCATCGATGGCAGAAATCGAAAACTCAATCAGACAGAAACAAAGGCAGGAGATATCAATCTACCACAATGCCATCAATTGCCCAAGCAAAAAACTTACTAAAAGAACATTTACATACAGTCAACAGATTCCTGTACTCCCTACCCTCTTCCCTAAAAGCAAGAACTTAATGCAACAAACTAGCTGAGTTCTTCACCAAAAAGATGAATGTATCCAAATTAAACACCATCTGCCCCATCCAGGCACAATTAACCACACCCTCCCCCACCCTCATCTTCTTCTGCTCCCTGCCTGGGAAAGAGGTGGACACCTTTTTCTCAGACCTCAAACCCAAAACAGCTCTGAAAAAGTCTATCCCCTCTTGGCTCATCAAACAAACCACTATCAATACTTCAGTATCTGAAGGGCACCTACCTAAGTGTCTCACAAAAGCCATGATAAGACTTACTTAAATTGAAGAACCTAAGCTTGGACCCAAATGTATTAACTATCACCCAGTTTCAAACCTCCCTTTCCTTAATAAAATCATTAAAAAGTGGCCCTATTACAATTAGCCAACTTTCTACAAATCACTAAGTACTTGGACCGCTTCCAATCTAGATTTCAACCCCCACTAGAGCACAGAAACTGAACTAATCAGTCTTGTTGATGATCTATGACTCTTCCTTGACCATGGACAATCAGCCCTCCTGATACTCATAGACTTTTCAGCAGCTTTTGATACCATAGACCACAAACTCATCGTCACTCTTCCTATTTCCCACCCATCCCAGTCAATTTTTTAATATATAATTACCCCTTTAGGAGGAAAATCATCAAAACACGAGTCAATTAGTGATTTAGAGTAACATATTTAATCCTGATTTTAGTGATTAACTAATTTTTTAATCCTATTGTTGGTTATACACAAACTAACATTAGACTCGATAATCAAATTAAAAACCTTGAAGTCAATATTTAAAAGCCATTTAGACAAATAACGCACAAATTATCCATCTAAATGGCAAATGTGGCATATTCAGCCACTTATCTTGCTAAATTATAGCCAGATAGCTACTTATCCGGCTATAATTTAGCCGGATAAAAAAAAGGGTGTTTTCAAGGACGGGCTGAGATATCCGGCAAACCTAGCCGAATATAGGGTATATCCAGCTAACAGGGTCATTCTTTATTGTGCAATATGCCGGTATCACGTGTATTGAGGCCCTACTGCATGTGATATCAGCCGCATAGTGACGGTATTATTCAAATTAGGAGAAGGGGAGGAGTTTGGGCGGAGTTTGGGCAGAATTATCTCCCAGCAGCGCTGCAGGCAATAATGTTTTCAAATTATTGCCAGCAGCTCCGCGGGAAATAACTACACCTTTTCCCATGGTGCAATGGGGGCGATAGTATGCAGCAGAATGATGAATCTAGGAGAACGTTAGCCAGATAACTTTAGTAATAATAGTGATTGGGGAAAAAGGTGAAGGTCCACAAAACTAATAGCTGTTCAAAGAAGTATTTTATTCATTTACAGAAGAAAACATCTTAAGGTTCACCATGAACATTACTCATTAAGATGTTATCTTCTGTTCCCTTCCATGAAGCAGTAAACATGCTACCTCCCCCTCCTCAGAGTGGCAGCATCTTGAAAAAAAGGAAAAAACTGGGCCGGAATTGGGTGAAAGTACACCTCCTCCACCCCTTCAGTTCTCATTTTTTAACAAAATGTTTGTGTCTACAAGTCTAATGTTAGTTTGTGAATAACCAGCAATAGGACTAAAAATAGTTAATCACTAAATGTTGCGCAGGAGATGGATCCTTGGGCCGAGGTTGGGTTGACGCTACCCGTAGGAGAGGTCCTATGAGTCCCCACCATCGGCAGGCGGAGTGGGCTGACTGACAGAGGCCGGCTGGAGCTTCGCCAGTACCAGCCCTCGTTCCCCTCAGGTTGAGACTTTGGGTACCGGGGCTGGCTGGAGTTAGGTGGGTCTCTGTGTGTAGTCGTCGATGAGGAGATGAAGAGGTCAGTCTAGAGGCAGCAACAGCGGAACTGAAGGGTCTGTACTGGACGAAGCAGAGTCCCGGAGACCCGGGCGCCAATAGGAACTAACATCTGACAGAGGACCCCCAAGCAAGAGCAGGCCAAAGCCTGAAAGGCCAAATCCAGGACTGAGATAGTAGAGGCATCTTAGAACAAACTGGAGTCAGGGCAGGTGGCAATCAAGGAGAGGTGGCAAGGCAAGGCAAGGCTGAGATCAAGTCCAGGAGAGAAGCAACAGCGTGGTCAGGCGAAGCAGAGGTCTGGGCTAGGAGATGATCAGTAGCGTGGTCAGGCAAGGCAGAGGTCTGGACTAGAAGATGGTCAGTAGCGTGGTCAGGCAAGGCAGAGGTCTGGACTAGAAGATGGTCAGTAGCGTGGTCAGGCGAGGCAGAGGTCTGGACTAGGAGATGGTCAGTAGCGTGTTCAAGCGAAGAAGAGGTCTGGACTAGATGATCAGTAGCGTGGTCAGGCGAGGCAGAGGTCTGGACTAGGAGATGGTCAGTAGTGTAATCAGGCGTAGCAGAGGTCGAGTCCAGGAGAAGATCAATAGCATAGACAGGCAAAGCAGTGGTCAGGTCCGGGAGAAGATCAATAGCGTAGTCAGGCAAAGCAGTATTCGGGTCCAGGAGAAGATCAATAGTGTAGTCAAACAAAGTAGTGGTTGGGTCCAGGAGATCAGTCCAGAAGGATAAGCTGGGTAGCAGGAACACCGGAACGGAGAAGACAAACCAGAAACAGGAACTCGAAGGGATTAGGAACCAGAAACACGAAGGAATCAACAGGAGGCAACGAAGTACACAACCAGAGTGGAAACCTGTTGCAAAGGCAACTAACAGGAGCTGAGCCCGGCCTTATATACCGGAGCTTCAATGGTGTCATCATCCGGGGCCACGTCCAAGCTCCCGGGCCCTTTATAGGAAGCTGAGATGCATGTGTGCCTAGGGAGGGGTACGGCACAGGACGGCGGTGTCTCTTCCCGGGCCACGCACAGAGGCCCGCCACGGAGCACAGAAGTCCGCTACAGAACCAGGAGCGCTGGGGACGGCCCAAGGATGGAGACAGCGGCTCACAGCCACAAGGGAAGTGGTTAGGGTGTGAGCATGCTAGTTATACTGTTATCAATAAACTCTTCTCCGCCCATAGCAATGTCCCACTCTCCCCCTTTAAGAGAGAGAGAGAGAGAGAGAGAGACTGCTGGAGATGAGGAATTGAAAGAGAGACTGCTGAGACAGGATGGGGTGATAAGATGACTCCCATCCCTCGCTCTGTCCTCAGTAGTCTCTCTCTCAATTCCTACTCTTCTCCAGCAGTCTCTCTCTCTCTCAAGTCTCAACCACCTAACTGCCCCCTTTTCCCTTAGGAGAGGGGTAGCCCACTCCAGTCCTCAACAGCCACAAACAGGCCAAGTTTTAAGGATATCCACAATGAATATGCATGAGATAGATCTGCATGCACTGCCTCTATTGTACGCAAATCTATTTGATCCATATTCATTGTGGATATCCTGAAAATCAGGCCTATTCTTGGCTCTTGGATCCGGCGTTTGCCACCCCCTGCTAGGGGGTGGCAAACGCTAGGGGGTGGCAAACTGCTGGGGACCTATCCTGTCCCCAGCAGTTTCTCTCTCAAATCACCTTCCCATTTTGCTTTTGTCTTCACTGAGCACACTGCTGAGTCTTCCCAGAGGTGTTATTTGCTATTTAGCACACTCAGGGATTGGACGAACAGGACCCTGCCAAAATTTTGGCAACAATGGAACTAGGCGTCATCCTTCCCCCATCCCTCCAAGAATGATCCTGTAAATACACATAATTGATTATACCTTTAAATATAAAACTTTAAACCATTTCAGTAATAGTAACAAAAACGCAGCACTGCCAGGCACATTGTAAAGTAAAACAAAACCACTCAGAACCTATAGAGCAAGCCTAGTGCACCAGAACAGCACTAAACTCCCAGAACTCACATGGTGAGGACCCACGGCCGCCCTGCCCTGTGCAAACCATCACTACGTAGTCTCCCATGCAACCTCTCTCTCAGGCTTCTGAGCGTCTGGACATTGCTTTCTGAAGACCAATGTAGTTGGGTTATAGCAGGCTACCAGATTTCGGATGGATGAATCTGGGATATTTGTTTTCTGCAGCAAGCGAGTGCTTCATTTGGGGGTCAAGGGGGAAGACTATGGAAGAGGGGGGTGCTCCAGTGGACATTTCCCCGCAAAAAGTGTAGTCATCTACCCTCTAAAAATATGTAAAAGTACAAATGTTGTTACCACAAAATATTTCAAACCCAGTATATAAGCCTCAGGACTGTAGGGTATGTCCTGTATACAAGAAAGCTAATGATGCACCAGAAAAAAAAATTAAATCCGTGAACAAAATCCTACTATTCCGAAAATATAACATTTTGGTAGGAGACATGTTCAGATCAGACTTTGAACTGGGTCCCAGAATATTTCACAATAATCAGTTAATATTGTCCGGCCAGGCTCCAGGATACTCAGGCTTTACAGACCGGCTCTGTTGTGTGCCACAGGCCCCTGCAGATGGACCCCGTCCCCCACCCAACAAAAGGCAGCACAGTGAATACTGCAGTGGACTCTAGAACATTAATACACTTCCTACTGGGAAAAGAAGAACAAGCCAGGCTGCTAGAGATCCCTACACAGACCTTGCACGCTATCAGAATCCATCACCTCAGTTACACACGCAGAACGTGGACAGACCCTCACCAAATACTGAATAAGGGACCACAAACTAGAAATAGAAATGAATAGACAAAAATTAACTGGAAACCCCAATAAGGTAGACTCTGAGAATTGCAACCCTGGAGATATAGAAACAGAAATGCATTTCCTCCTGTACTGAGCAAAATATAACGCTATCATGCATATTCATAAAACTGACACATTCCAATCACTACATTTAAAATAAAATGTTCTGTTTGACTGGGCATTTTATTTTTATATTCATGCTGGTCCCAGAATACCCTACTCCTCCCACTGAATCTGCTCCCCCCCCCCCCCCCCCCCCCCCCACTGATTCCCCAGTCTTTCTCTGAGTCCACACTCTTCCCCCACCCCAAACCTCGCCCAACGTAGGTCCCTGCTCTCCCACCAACCCCCCAATTTCCTATTCTATGGTGTCCCCTGGAGACCCAACTCTCCCAATCCCCGAGTCCTCACTTGTCCTTCAATCCTTGTGCCCCCCACTGTCCTGAAGACTCCACTTCTCCGCCCCCCCTTCCTAATCTCTGAGAGCCGGTGAACGGAGCAGCGTCCCCCCAGGTAAGCGCATTGCCTGTGGCTGGCTGAGCGGTGGCACTCTCAGCTCAGTCAGCTGTACAAACATTCCCAGGGAAAGGCCATGGGGGGAGGGTCTACATTTGGGTCCTCTCCCTCCCTTTTCCCCACAGCTCCTTCCCAGTCCTCTTCCTCCTCGCCCCATAGCTGCTATACATCCCATGGCCCCTGCTCCCTCCTAATCCTCCCCATGACTTCTCTCTGCCCTAGGCCTCCCCTCCCCTCATCTGACCCTTTCTCTCCAGTGCTTTCTCATGTTCCACAAGCTCCTCTCCTCCTCCCCTTCCATGCCCACCCTATGGCTCTTACTCAGTCCATTGTTACTGCTGATTCCTCGCTCTACAAATCCCTTCCCGACTCCTCTCTTCCCTACTCCCTTAATAGCTTTTTTACCCCCCCTGTAAAATCAGCCCCTTCCCAGCTTCTCACCTCTGCTCAGCTTTTGGGCTTCTTCCAGGGCAGCTCCGTTTGGCAGCTGTAGCGAGAGGAACAGAAAAGAAATCCGGCCCGGGGCCGCATGCACAGGAAGGCCCAACAGTGGCCCCCACCCCCTTCTTATGCACCTGCTTCCTGTAAACGAGGAAACTCGTGCAGGGGAACGGGGCTGCTGCTGCTGTAGGGCCCAGCACGGGATTTCTTTCCCCTTGGGATGGGCTTGGCTGAGGATCTCGGTGGTGTTCTGCTCAGTTTTAGCAGCGGTGCAGTCGCAGATTTCTTCCATCTTTTGCCAGTCCTGCTCACTTGGATGGGCTTGAATCTGAAGGCACTGCAGAGGGACCTTGTGAGACTAAGAGACTGGGCATCCGAATAGAAGAAGAGAAAATTGAATGTAGAAAAGTGCAAAGTGATACTCTAATCCCGACTGCCAGGTACGTGGTGCTCAATTCTATTTTGGGAGTCACTACCCAGGGAAAGGACTTTGATCTTGTGGACAATACATTGCAGTCATACATAGTAACATAATTTACATAGTAATGATGACAGATAAAGCCCAAATGTTCTTCTTAGTAATTACAAAACTGCTTATGATGAAAAATCAGAAACTGAGAACAAAAATAATGTGTGACATGTGTGACATGTCAAAAAGTGTTTAACTGCATTTTCACTGCCTTCATGGGGGGGGGCCCATAAACATTACAACATATCCAGTCTGCCCAGCAAGTTGTTCATGGTAGTAACTGCCGCTTCGTGCAGGTTATGCCTGTACCTTCGGCTAAGATGAATAACTGCCACTCTATGCACCCTTTTCTTCATTTCCAACCTCTAGCCTCTATGGGTCCACAGGGTTTATCCCATGCCCTTTTGAATTCATTTGCTGTTTTCATCCTCGCCTCTTCTTCCAGGAAGGAATTACAGGCATCCACCACCTTCTCTGTGAAGAAATATTTTCTGATGTTGATTTTGAGTCATCCCCTCTGGAGATGCATTTCGTGACCACCTAGTTCTACAGTTTCTTTTCCAACAGAAAAGGTTTGAAATGTGTACATCATTAATACCATTCGGGTATCTGAAGGTCTGTATCCTATCTCCCCTGCACCTCCTCTCCTCCAGGGTGTATATATTTAGATTCTTCAGCTTCTCCTCGTAAGTTTACTGATAGAGACCCACCCTATTTTGGTTGCCTTTCTCTGGACTACTTCCATCCTGTCTCTATCCTTTTTGAGATCCGGTGCACAATGAAGTAGTGGGATTTGTTGCCAGAGGACTAGTCAAGGCAACTAGTAAAGCAGGGTTTAAAAGAGGCCTAGAAAAGTTCCTGCAGGAAAAGTCCATAAAACATTACCCAGGTACACTAAAGAAAACTATTGCTGTCCTTGGGAAAGAGTTACAAGAAAAAGATCTACTTTATGGAATCTTCAGGGCACTTATGACCCAGACTGGCCACTGATAGCAGAGCCAATGGCCAATATGGCCATGGCCATAGGCACCGCTATTGAAGGATGCCATGTGCCAGTGAGAGCAGTGGGGCCTCGGTAAGAGAAAATGCAGCACAGCCCTGCCAAAGCCAACAGCATTGGTCGGCGGAGCCTTAGTAAGTGGAAAAGCAGAGAGGTTGCACCATTCATGTTGCTGATTCTGGCGGGGGCCACGCTGCTTTTGCAATTACTGAGGCCCCGCTGACCATGCTGTCGGCGGAGCTATGCTGCTTCAGAGGAGGAGGAGGAGGAGGAGGTGAGTGCCCTGCCCAACCCTATCCTGCTCTGCCAGAAAGATTCCAAGTCCAGAACTGGGTTGGCTCCCATGGCCAGAAGTCATTTCCTTGACCGCAGGGGCTAAAGAAGGAGACTGCTGCTGCTTGCTGCTTCAAGGGGTAGGGGGGTGAGAGAGAGCATGTGAGTGTGTGAGTGTGTGTGTGTGTGTGAGAGAGAGAGAGAAAGAAAATGTGTGGGTATGTGTATGGGAGAGTGATAGAGAGCATGTGTGTATGTGTGTGGGCAAGAGAGAGTGTGTGGGTGTTACTACCCTTAACCATTAAGCCTTATGCTCACCTTATGCTCCAACATTACTCTCTGCATCAATGGCAGGGGGTGGCAGGAAATTCGTATCAAACAGTTACCAGCAAGGACCCTAAACTTGGTGGTCGGTGAAACAGATAAGTATGGGAATATAAGTGAGGGAGCTTGCTGGGCAGACTGGATGGGCCTTTGGTCTTTTTCTGCCGTCATTTCTATGTTTCTATGTATGTGTGTGGTAGAGAGTGAGAGTATGTGTGTGGGAGACAGTGAGAGCATGTATGCATGTTAGAGTAAGAAAGAACATGTGTATATGAGAGAGAGAGAGAAATGAGTGTATATGAAAAGGAGTATTTCATTTAATATTTATATACCACACATACCAAACTTACAAAGCAGATCAAGGTGATTTACATCAAAATCAGTATAAACATGTATGTGCACAATAACCCCACTTCCTCTCTGCCTGCTAATCTATGACAATTTCAGGGCATTTGGAAATCAAAAGTTTCCAGATTATGGATAGCATGAGATTTTTTAAAACTTTATTAGTTTTAATTGTTGGATGTTATTTGATGTGTCTATTTTGAAATATTTTATTGGTGTTTGGAAATTTCTATATGGACAAAATGGTCAGACAGATGATGAAATGCTAAGAGAAATCAGGGAAGCAAACCAATTTGGCAGTGCAATAATCAGGGAAGCAAAATCAGGGAAGCAAACCAATTTGGCAGTGCAATAATAATGGGAGATTTCAATTACCCCAATATTGACTGGGTAAATGTAACATCAGGACTTGCTAGAGATATAAAGTTCCTGGATGTAATAAATGATTGTTTCATGGAGCAATTGGTTCAGGAACCAACAAGAGAGGGAGCTATTTTAGATTTAATTCTTAGTGGAACACAGGATTTGGTGAGAGAGGTAACGGTGGTGGGGCCACTTGGCAACAGTGATCATAACATGATCAAATTTAAACTAATAACTGGAAGGGGGACAATAAATAAATCTGCAGCTCTAACACTAAACTTTCAAAAGGGAAACTTTGATAAAATGAGGAAAATAGTCAGAAAAAAACTGAAAGGTGCAGCTGCAAAGGTTAAAAGTGTTCAACAGGCTTGGACATTGTTTAAAAATACAATCCTAGAGGCGCAGTCCATATGTATTCCACGCATTAAGAAAGGTGGAAGGAAGGCAAAACGATTACCGTCATGGTTAAAAGGTGAAGTGAAAGAGGCTATTTTAGCCAAAAAATCATCCTTCAAAAATTGGAAGAAAGATCCATCTGAAGAAAATAGGATAAAACATAAGCATTGTCAAGTTAAGTGTAAAACATTGATAAAACAAGCGAAGAGAGAATTTGAAATGAAGTTGGCCATAGAGGCAAAAACTCATAATAAAAACTTTTTTAAATATATCCAAAGCAAGAAACCTGTGAGGGAGTCGGTTGGACCATTAGATGACCGAGGGGTTAAAGGGGCTCTTAGGGAAGATAAGGCCATTGCAGAAAGACTAAATGAATTCTTTGCTTCCGTGTTTACTAGTGAGGATGTTGGGGAGATACCAGTTCCGGAGTTGGTTTTCAGGGGTGATGAGTCAGACGAACTGAACGAAATCACTGTCAACCTGGAAGATGTAGTAGGCCAGATTGACAAACTAAAGAGTAGCAAGTCACCTGGACCGGATGGTATGCATCCCAGGGTACTAAAGGAACTCAAAAATGAAATTTCTGACCTATTAGTTAAAATTTGTAACCTATCATTAAAATCATCCATTGTACCTGAAGACTGGAGGGTGGCCAATGTAACCCCAATATTTAAAAAAGGCTCCAGGGGTGATCCGGGTAACTATAGACCAGTGAGCCTAACTTCAGTGCCGGGAAAAATAGTGGAAACTATCCTCAAGATCAAAATTGTAGAGCATATAGAAAGACATGATTTAATGGGACACAGTCAACATGGATTTACCCAAGGGAAGTCTTGCCTAACAAACCTGCTTCATTTTTTTGAAGGGGTTAATAAACATGTGGATAAAGGTGAACCGGTAGATGTAGTGTATTTGGATTTTCAGAAGGCGTTTGACAAAGTCCCTCATGAGAGGCTTCTACGAAAACTAAAAAGTCATGGGATAGGAGGCGATGTCCTTTCATGGATTACAAACTGGTTAAAAGACAGGAAACAGAGAGTAGGACTAAATGGTCAATTTTCTCAGTGGAAAAGGGTAAACAGTGGAGTGCCTCAGGGATCTGTACTTGGACCGGTGCTTTTCAATATATATATCAATGATCTGGAAAGGAATACGATGAGTGACGTTATCAAATTTGCAGATGATACAAAATTATTCAGAGTAGTTAAATCACAAGCAGACTGTGATACATTACAGGAGGACCTTGCAAGACTGGAAGATTGGGCATCCAAATGGCAGATGAAATTTAATGTGGACAAGTGCAAGGTGTTGCATATAGGGAAAAATAACCCTAGCTGTAGTTACACGATGTTAGGTTCCATATTAGGAGCTACCACCCAAGAAAGAGATCTAGGCGTCATAGTAGATAATACATTGAAATCGTCAGCTCAGTGTGCTGCAGCAGTCAAAAAAGCAAATAAAATGTTAGGAATTATTAGGAAGGGAATGGTTAATAAAACGGAAAATGTCATAATGCCTCTATATCGCTCCATGGTGAGACCACACCTTGAATACTGTGTACAATTCTGGTCGCCGTATCTCAAAAAAGATATAGTTGCAATGGAGAAGGTACAGAGAAGGGCAACCAAAATGATAAAGGGGATGGAACAGCTCCCCTATGAGGAAAGGCTGAAGAGGTTAGGGCTGTTCAGCTTGGAGAAGAGACGGCTGAGGGGGGATATCATAGAGGTCTTTAAGATCATGAGAGGTCTTGAACGAGTAGATGTGACTCGGTTATTTACACTTTCGAATAATAGAAGGACTAGGGGGCATTCCATGAAGTTAGGCAAGTAGCACATTTAAGACTAATCGGAGAAAAATTCTTTTTCACTCAACGCACAATAAATCTCTGGAATTTGTTGCCAGAGGATGTGGTTAGTGCAGTTAGTGTAGCTGGGTTCAAAAAAGGTTTGGATAAGTTCTTGGAAGAGAAGTCCATTAACTGCTATTAATCAAGTTTACTTAGGGAATAGTCACTGCTATTAATTGCATCAGTAGCATGGGATCTTCTAGGTGTTTGGGTAATTGCCAGGTTCTTGTGGCCTGGTTTGGCCTCTGTTGGAAACAGGATGCTGGGCTTGATGGACCCTTGGTCTGACCCAGCATGGCAATTTCTTATGTTCTTATGTTCTTATGATTGTTATTCTATTCATTTATTTTGAATTATTTTTATTGGTATGGTTTTACTAATTTTGTTTTATGAGGAATGGTAATGCTTCTGTTTTTCCATTTTGCAGGACATACAGAATTTGGCTTGTTGCAGTTTCCAGTTCAGTTTTTGTCTGGACATTTCTATTTATACTTTATGTCTCTTTATTCTATATTTGAGGGTCTATCTATGTTTTACATGTGTCACTGAAGTGAGGTATTCCAATAGTATGTAGTTTCTATATAAGGATCTATAGCAGCTTGGCTTTTTCTGTTTTCCTAATTGAGGGTGTATTACTGTTTTAGGCCTGGTGTAATATTTGCAATGTTAGCTTTCATAGGTACAGTTGTTCCTGTTTGATTGCTGGCAGTTAGTTTAGTTTTGATATAGAAAGTTTCTTCCATTGTAATTCCATTGTCTCATGGCTTTCTGATGGTCATGCCCATGCCCAAGACACATTACAGTAGGCCTAATACTATATAGGTTCCAAGTGTCTCTTGCTTTTTTGCAGGATTTTCTGGTAGGCACTGCAAAAGTACATGCAAATATAATATATATATTGTGATATTTTTACTTCAAAAGACTGTGCTTTGAATGTCCTTTTAATGTAAAATCTATTGTTATAAATGCATTTTTTATCGTGTGTGAGGAGGGTGTGATGGGGTGGGGGGTGCAAGGCTGTAAAGTTTTCCTAGGACACCTAATACCCTTGCACTGGCCATGGGTATTAACGTACAAACATTGAACAGAGTCTCCCAACTCCTGGTGTCTTGTGTTGTGCAAAGGGTAAGGGCGCAGTTTTTCACTTGGCCATAGGCACCACATTGCCTGGCTATGGCTGTGATTGTTGAGACAGGAGTTTGGGCTCAATGGACCTTGGTCTGACCTTAACACAATTCCTTACGTCGTTAAACATTGTTGTGTCTAAACAAAAAAAGGGTCAACAAACAGGTTGTAGGTGACACTTTTTTTTTCGGATTAACTCAATAAATCTGCATCACCTACACCTTGTTTGTTGGCTCTTAGTTCTGCATATTCAGGAAGACTAGCACGATAGTGACAATACTTCTGTCTACTCTAGAGAAAAATGTAATTGCTGTAGCTTTAAATTGTGATTGTCAGACTCCGAAAATGATGCAGGCTCTTAAATACAGTACCGGGCAGCGCGCTGCAAGCATTTTTAGAGTAATTAATGGATTTAAACAAAGAATGAAAGAGAGCTGAGATGTGCAGCGGTCAAGAGGCTTCCCCTGATGAAGAAGTAATTCGAAACTGGGCCTTGTTGGGGTAAACTTGCCAATGGTTGTATGGAACTCTCAGGATCTAAGCTCAAGCTAAGTAACATTTAGAACAACATCTGTCTATCTTTTTTTTTTTTTTTTTTGGAGTATTGAATGTTTAACTGGTGAACTGTTCCTCTCTTTGCTCTGAACTTTTCACATTTTTACAGAAAAACTTTTTGGAATATATAAAAATAAAAAAATCTTTTTTGAGAAAAATAATAAAAGGACTATAGGGTGGACGGTGGTGTTCATGATTAAAAAAATAATTAAGGTGCCCTGAAATTTTATGAAACATCACCTTACACTCTTTAAAAATGTTTTTGGGTGTGAAAAGCAAGTTTGAAGTTAATTTTTAAATCATAGACCAGTTTGGTGAATTTTTTGAAAGAGGCTAAGATGTAATAAAATTTAAAGGATAACAAATTTAAAAGAATTATTTGATGTGGGTTGTGTAGTGTGATTGTGATTTTGATTACCCCCATTTTTTGTGGATTGGTAGTGGTTCCGTCTTAAATATAGTAAAGCATATAGTATTTTCACTTTTCATAAATGCAGAAATTCTTAATGGAAAACTGTGTTTTAAAGAGAAAAAAAGAAAGTCTGTGGGCTGCAAAGATACATTAAAATAGAATATAAAATATGTGAAGGTAGCTCTTAAACTGAAGGGGAGTTAAAGGGAATTTCATTTTGTGAACAAGTGCAACCACTAAAATTGTTCATGCATCACTGGACAACTGCAGTCCCAGATCCCAGGACTGTCAGAGCAATGTGTAAGCTAGAAAGTTGCAAATGGAAGCTCCTGGCCCGGGAGACCCAGAGAGAGAGGCTGGTTCTGAATGAGCTGGAAACCCAAAGCAGTAGGCGGAAACTTCAGGGCCAGCAACCTAGAACTGATAGGTCCAAACTGACTTGATATCAGTCACAAGTGTTACCTTCCCGTCAGGCTGATACAGTAAGATATGCTAAGCCGAGTGCACCCTTTACCACGCAATTGGCCGCGCGTTTCCGATGTGCATATACTGTAAGGGGTAATAGCGCATCAAAAATGCACGGCCAACCCCCCGAAAACTAATAGCGCTTATCACATGCAAATGCATGTTGATGAGCCTATTAGTCAGTCGCCTAGGATACTGAAAATAAAATGTGCGGCCAAGCCGCACATTTTACACTCAGAAATGAATGCCTGCCTTCAATTCTGAGCAACCCGGAAAAAAGCAGAAAATACTGCTTTTCTGTACACCCTCAGACTTAATATCCTAGCGATATTAAGTTGGAGGAACCAAAAATTTAAAAATTAAAAGAAAAAAAATCTGCCCACCTGTCAGCAGTTTAGCGAAACAGATACTCAATTTTACTGGCATCCGTTTTTCTAACCCGTGGCTGTCAGCGGGTTTGGAAACCGACACCAGTAAAACAGAGCGTCAGTTGTTGGGACCCACTGACAGCCAACTCTTCACTAATAAGAAGGCGCTAGGGACGCGCTATTGTCCCTAGCGCCTCCTTATTAGCGCAATCCCCCTCATTTAAATAGAGAATTACGCGTCCAGAAGAGGTGCCCGGGTGGGCATCGGAAGAGCGGGTGCGCAACATGGAGCGCTGACTCTCCCGCATTTTTTACTGTATCGGCCTACAAATATGGATGTTCCTAAGGCTTGAAAAGAATTATTAGGAAAGGTCTTAAACAATTTTTTTTTTTAAAGTTACCAAAGAATTTGTAATTGCTTGCGTCTGAGTGCTATGATTTGCAGTGTTCATTGCTGTAATCTGGTTTAAAAATACGGACGGTGCAGCTCTTTTTGAAAAGGCCCCTGCTCTAGGAGCATCCTAAGTGTGAGGGCCTTTGCCAGTTTCACAAAACAAAGAGATTTGGCGGTAACCGTTCAAAGGGACAAGATGATCATCATATGGTAGGCAAGCCTTTTTATGCTTGATTGTCAGAAACCTAATTTGCATAAAGGTCTGTGTACATCATGCTTGAAAAATCAGATGGTGAGTGGTGCTAGTGAGACCCAGTTTTGCGTGTACTGTTCCGCTGGGGAAAAGATTTCATGTCCACTTTTTGATTTTCGAAAGCACGCGCGGAAATGTTCAGGCAGAAAGTTGCAGCTGATCCGAGCAGGGCCCACATGTCCGTGAGCAGACCTGGACAACCCACACATTTTTCAAAGCCGGCTTATGCGGGGAAAAAAAGTACCCACAGACTATAGCCCTCCATAAACCATCTGAAAATTACCCTCTCGAAGCTAAAAAGGTTTCTTAAGCCAGACTTATAATGTTATATCCCATTAATAAAGCTAAGAATAGACACAGTATAAATTAAAATAACCGTGGAAAAAGCAGTGGCACTATCCCCACAGTGCTGATAAAAACCAGCAGAGAAAAATATAGACGTAGCGAAACAAAAGTGATGTCGCTCCCCCAACATGTGCTTCAACCATTAAACGTGGTCTGTGCTGCAAGATACAAGTCAACAGCACTTTTCCCATGGCTCCTCCTGAGCCTTCAGTGTCTGAAATGCTTTTCTGGCTTAAAAGCACAGCCACGATGTTGCAACTCAAACAGTGGCAATCTCCTGCTTCATTTTGTGGGAATTGCTTGGGCCAAATGGACACCATCAATGGAAAGACCTGGGTGCATGGTGCTGATGTGTTTTATCATTTTAAAAGCACAGTGCCAGCAAAGCAAGGCGCTCAGTCCTGGCATGAGCGATTCAAACACAGGTGCAGCTCCGTTTTCTCTCTCATGTCTTTATTTTAATTTCTGTGGAGACATTTAAGTGTTTAAAGTTTTCTGGAAGCTGTGCTCCCACCGTTTTAAGCCTGAAATAGCTGGCGCTGCGGAAAGCACAGGAGTCACCCTGCTGAAGAGCAGGCATGAACAAAAGGCTCAGGGAGGGAGAATTGTGAATAGGGAGGGTGTGAGAGGATCCACAGGTAAGGGCGTGCCAGACTCTACTGCTGGGCAGTATTCCCATGAGGAATCCTTACCAGCGCCTTAGTAACTCGTTAACAGTTCAGTGGCAACTCATGAACAACAGTCATTAGTAACTTATCTGAAGCTCATTAATATATCATTAACAGTTCAGCTGATTAATGGCTCATTTGCAGTTCAGTAGTAACTTGTTAATCCACTTACGACCGATTAACACCTCATTAGAGTGGAGGGGCAGTAGGGAAATCAGGGGTCAAACCCTGCTTCTCTCACTGCTGCTCCTTAGATAAGCCCCTTCACACTCCATTGCCCCAAGTACAAACTTAAGGCAGGATTTACTAAAGCCTTTCTCCCATTCTGCGTCTACGGGGGGGGGGGGGGGGGAAGCATAGAAAGCAGGCCTTAGATTGTAAGCCTTTTGGGCAGGGATCTACCAACTGTACCTGAATTTGCAACTTGCCTTTGAGCTTGGACTTGATCATTTTTCATGTACATTCCACCTTTGGTAATATTTCAAAGCGGATTACATTCAGGTACCCCAGGTATTTTCCTGTCCCCAGAGGGCTTACAGTCCAAGGGTTATATTTACTCAACATTTTTCCCTTAGACACAAAATGGGGAAAACCTTTAGGGGTCCATTTTCAGGCGCTGTGCAGCTTGGCTAGTTAGCCAGATAAACATACTCGGCTACCTTAAATTTAACGGTTATGTCTAACCGGCTAACATTAGGACAGCCCTACGGCCCGACCAGAGATAGATGCCTAAGTTAAGCGGGTAACTCTGAATGTCGGCGTTAGCTGCTTACTCCACTGCTCGGAAATCTTCTTACCCTCCCATGCCCCCTTCTTATCCGGCTAGAATTTAGTTGGATGAGGACTAAATATAGCCAGGGAAGCCATTTTGATGGATAACTATTATGTTATCCTTCTAAATGGCCTTTGCATATGGAACTCCTAGTCTGTATCTAAGACAATGGAGGTTGAAGTGACTTGCCCAAGGTCACAAGGAGCATCAGCGGTGGGATTTGAACAGAGGCTCTCCTGGTTGATAGCCTGGTGCTCTAATAACTACTAGGCTGCAACTTCAGATGATTAATGAAAGCCAATCCTTAGCAAGTCTAACAACACATTGGAAACTAAAAAAAAACCAACACAACATTTTAGTGTTACCGTATGCATTAGCTTTTCAGGTCAAGAGACCAATTTGTCAGAAACATAATCACACTTCCTTAACAAATGAATTGACATAAGCTGGGAGTCACCTAGTGGTTGTGGTTAGATATTATCCATTGGGGATCAGTTCTTCACAAACGTTTGTAAGGCCAGGCATGCTTTTGGCATGCAAAGAAAGAGAAAGCGAGAGCGTTTGAGCATTGTGAGGTTAAGTGACTTCTGCAAGTTCACACCGAGAGTGCTGAAGAGGACATTCCCAGTTTCAAAGCTTCATGGTTCCAGCACCAGATAGTCACTGTCCAGGCTGTTCCATGTAATCATATGAAAAACTTTTACAATACTTATTAACAATTCAGAATCACAATTTGGAAAACTGGACCAAATTATGTATTTACTAGCAGGACCAGCTACAAAAAACAAAAGTAGAAGCCCCTTCAAAAATACAAAAATACCAAAAAAAACCAAGGGGAAGCCATACAAAATTATTAAAACTCAAGTAGATATTTCACATAAATTCTATAGAGCTCGGCATCAGAAAAACGCTGTTCATTTAGTTTACATCCACCGCCTCTTCCCACACAATGGGCCTCAAGTGGTATCAGCAGCACCCACCTCCAGGTTCATTCATTTGCCGATTCATTAAATTCTCAAAAAAAAAAATTTTATTAGAAGATTTATATATGAAAAAAGCTCCAAAATCATTCATACACCCCACTTAAACAACATGAAACTGAAAAGACAAAAAGCAAAATTAACTCATCTTAAACAGACAAATGTATTGCCAAGATCAGTCACCATTTTTTTATTGATATGCTGTCCTTTGGACAGGTGTTTGAACAAATCAAACTTCGTGTCTGTTCCAGGGTGAGGCAGGCGACAGTGGCCGCCGAAATGTGAGCTCAGCTCCGGTTTTCGTTTCTCGGACTCAGCTGTGAGGTTGCAAACTGCGCGTCCGTTTAAGATGAGCTTTTTTTGTTTGTTTGTTTTTGGGTTTTGTCTTTTCAATTTCATGTTGTTTAAGTGGGTATGCGAATGGTTTTGGAGCTTTCCTCATGCATAAAAAGTCTAATAAATTTGTTTTTTATGAGTAATTAATGAACCGGCAAATGAATGAGACTGGAGGTGGGTGCTGCTGATACCGCTTGAGGCCCATTGTGTGGGACGAGGCGGTGGATGTAAACTAAACGAACACCGTTTTTTCTGATGCCGAGCTCTATAGAATTTATGTGAAATATCTGCTTGAGTTTTAATAGCTTTGTATGGTTTCCCCTTGCTTTTTGTTATTTTTATATTATTAGCAGGAGGCACATATTATGACCATAAAAATTCTGCCCCCGTGATAAATACCTGGACAAAGAAACGGAATTAGAATTCTATTACTGTCAGCATTAAGATCATTTTGAGAAACTGGAAAACAATTATTAAACCCTTATGTAATGAATGGATGGATCTTTTATCTTTCACAGGTTACATAGGAAGAGAAAACAGAGAGAATGAAAGGGACTATGGAGAATTTTCAAAACATTTTGGGGAAAAAGTTTGGCAGGAAATGGGGTAGAAGAGAATGAAAAAAGTGTCATCTACAGAACCGAGAAAGTTATTTAGTGTGCACATTGGAAGGGTGGGAGGGAGAGGTATAGGAAAGAGATGTGAAGGGTGGAATTAAAGGGACAGAAAGAAGGATAATTATATAAATATTATAACTTATTGATGGCTATTTGTGTTTAGTATTCACATGAGGAACATAAGAACATAAGAAATTGCCTAGACCCTAGACCCTAAAGACCCCTCCAATTTCCGCCCCATCTCCAACCTCCCTCTTATTTCCAAGCTAATGGAAAAAGTTGTTAATTCGCAACTGATGGATTACTTTGAAAATCACGCTATCCTCCATGTTTCCCAATTTGGCTTCAGAAAACATTTTAATACCGAATCCCTACTCCTCTCCCTAGCCGACTACCTCCTCAGAGGTTTGGGCCAAGGCCACAGCTACCTCCTTGCCCTCCTTGACATTTCGGCGGCTTTTGATACCATCAGCCACCACCACCTCCTGACACGGCTAGAAAGCATCGGCATCTCAGGAATAGCTCTCGCCTGGTTCAAATCCTATCTTTCAAACAGAAAGTTCTCTGTCAAAATTGGAAACAACCTCTCTGCTTCACACCCTTTACAACAAGGAGTCCCGAAAGGCTCATCTCTTTCCTCAACCCTCTTCAATATTTATCTCACCCCCCTCTGCCAGCTCCTCACTGACCTTAAACTCAAATTCTATCTCTATGCTGATGATGTTCAGATCATCATTCCCATTCACAGCTCTATATCTGACGCCCTGGAGCACTGGGAAAATTGCCTTGCAGCCATCAACTCCCTCCTCACCAACCTTCAGCTTGCCCTCAACGCAAACAAAACGGAACTCCTCCACATCTCCTCGCAACCGCCTGACCTCATACCTAATGACCCTAAACTTAACCTCCTCTCAGGTCAACCAGCTGTTAGGGACCTCGGAGTTCTCCTTGATCCCAACCTTAGCATGAAACCACAAATCAAATCTATCCTCAAAGCAGGCTTCTTCAAACTCAACGTTCTTAAGAAACTCCGACCCCTGCTGTACACCCAAGATCTCCATACAGTGATCCAAGCCACCCTTACCTCCAAACTGGACTATTGTAATGCCCTCCTCCTAGGGCTCCCCTTATCTTCAATAAAACCCCTTCAACTTTTGCAAAACGCCACTGCAAGGCTCATTACCAACACACGCATACACGAACATATTACCCCTGTCCTCAAGGATCTACATTGGCTTCCCATCCTTTTCCGTATACACTACAAGACCCTGACCATAGTACACAAATCTATCTACACTCACAACTCCAACTGGCTTGACCTCCCTTTCACTGCGCCCCTGTCCTCCCGAGCTACCAGATCTGCCAACAAAGGTAATCTACATGTACCGTCCTTGAAGGCAGCTCATCTCTCCTCCACCCGTGACCGCTCCATATCCATTGCCGGCCCCACCTTCTGGAACTCCCTACCCGTCCACTTGCGCCTTGAACCCTGCACCATCAAATTCAAAAAGAAACTAAAAACATTCCTGTTCAACCAAGCCTACACAGAATAGATCCTCCCTTCCCTCTATTGCTCATACCCCCCAGGTGACCGCCCTTTTCCTTATATTAAGGAATTTAATCACATTGTACATTGTTGTCTTCTTGTTATGACCTCTTGTTGATTTCTTGTTGTTTAATCTATTTTCCCTACTACCCTAGGTTAACCCCATGCCCAGTTCGCCTACCTTGTTGAAATGTACTTCTAAACCTTTTGTTAATATGTGAAACGGTATGATGTCCCCACTAATACCGGTATATAAAAGTTTCTAAATAAATAAAGTTTCTAAATAAATTGCCATTCTGGGTCAGACCAAGGGTCCATCAAGCCCAGCATCCTGTTTCCAACAGAGGCCAAACCTGGCAATTCAATTATCCAAACACTAAGAAGATCCCATGCTACTGATGCAATTGATAGCAGTGGCTTTTCCCTATGTAAACTTGAGTAATAGCAGTTAATGGATTTCTCCTCCAAGAACTTATCCAAACCTTTTTTGAACCCAGCTTCACTAACTGCACTAATCACATCCTCTGGAAACAAATTCCAGAGCTTAATTGTGTGTTGAGTGAAAAAGAATTTTCTCTGATTAGTCTTAAATGTGCTACTTGCTAACTTCATGGAATGCTCCCTAGTCCTATTATCTGAAAGGGCAAATAACCGATGCACATCTACTCATTCAAGACCTCTCATGATCTTAAAGACCTCTGTCATATCCCCCCTCAGCTGTCTCTTCTCCAAGCTAAACAGCCCTAACCTCTTCAGCTTTTCCTCATAGGGGAGCTGTTCCATCCCCTTTATCATTTTGGTTGCTCTTCGCTGTACCTTCTCCATCGTAACTATATTTTTTTTGAGATGTGGCGACCAGAATTGTACACAGTACCCAGTATTCAAGAGGCATTATGACATTTTCCGTTTTATTAACCATTCCCTTTCTAATAATTCCTAACATTGTTTGCTTTTTTGACTGCTGAAGCACACTGAACTGACAATTTTTAAAGTATTATCCACTATGATGCCTAGAACTTTTTCCTGGGTGGTAGCTCCTAATATGGAACCTAACATCGTGTAACTACAGCAAGGGTTATTTTTCCCTATATGCAACACCTTGCACTTGTCCACATTAAATTTCATCTGCCATTTGGATGCCCAATCTTCCAGTCTTGCAAGGTCCTCCTGTAATGTATCACAATCCGCTTGTTATTTAACTACTCTGAATAATTTTGTATCGTCCGCAAATTTGATAACCTCACTCGTCATATTCCTTTCCAGATCATTTATATATATATATATATATATTGAAAAGCACCGGTCCAAGTACAGATCCCTGAGGCACACCACTGTTTACCCTTTTCCACAGAGAAAATTGACCATTTAATACTACTCTCTGTGGAGGACCCAAAAAACACAAAGGAAGGCGATCTATAAAAGCCGTCAGGTTGAACAAAGGAATAGATGCCAATGGTCTTGAAAGAAACTTTATTGAAGTGGAGACACAAGGTAGCCCGACTCAGGCCAAGTTTCGCCGTATCAGGACGGCTGCCTCAGGGGCTTGTATGTATTCTCTTCAGTACACAAATTAAACAATTTCTGTATGGAGGATCATATATACCATTATATGATCAGTAAAAGTAATATCTGGTAGTCGCATGCACGGAACGATCTCCACTTGTGCGGACAAACATGTTTGTCCGCACAAGTGGAGATCGTTCTTTCAAGACCATTGGCATCTATTCCTTTGTTCATCCTACTCTCTGTGTCCTGTCTTTTAACCAGTTTGTAATCCACGAAAGGACATCGCATCCTATCCCATGACTTTTTAGTTTTCTTAGAAACCTCTCATGAGGGACTTTGTCAAATGCTTTCTGAAAATCTAAATACACTACATCTACTGGTTCACCTTTATCCACATGCTAACCCCTTCAAAAAAATGAAGTAGATTTGTTAGGCAAGACTTCCCTTGTGTAAATCCATGTTGACTGTGTTCGATTAAACCATGTCTTTCTATATGCTCTATGATTTTTATCTTGAGAATAGTTTCCACTATTTTTCCCATCACTGAAGTCAGGTTCACTGGTCTATAGTTACCCGGATCGCCCCTGGAGCCCTTTTTAAATATTGGGGTTATATTGGCCACCCTCCAGTCTTCAGGTTCAATGGATGATTTTAACGATAACTTACAAATTTTAACAAATCAGAAATTTCATTTTTGAGTTTCTTCAGTACCCTAGGATGCATACCATCCGGTCCAGGTGATTTGCTACTCTTTAGTTTGTTAATCTGGCCTACTACATCTTCCAGGTTCACAGTGATTTGGTTCATTTTGTCTGACTCATCACCCTCTGGAACTGGTATCTCCCCAACATCCTCATTAGTAAACACAGAAGCAAATAATTAATTTAGTCTTTCTGCAATGGCCTTATCTTCCCTAAGAGCCCCTATATCTCCTCGGTCATCTAATGGTCCAACCGACTCCCTCACAGGTTTCTTGCTTTGGATATATTTTAAAAAGTTTTTATTATGAGTTTTTGCTTTTGGCCAACTTAATTTCAAATTCTCTCTTTGCCTGTCTTATCAATGTTTTACACTTAACTTGACAATGCTTATTCTTTATCCTATTTTCTTAAGATGGATCCTTCTTCCAGTTTTTGAAGGATATTTTTTTGGCTAAAATAGCCTGTTTCCTAGCATATAGCCAGATGGGCTCAGGACCAATGGGCACAATGCACTCCTGACAGCAGATGGGAGACGGAGTCAGACCTCAAAGCTGATGTCAGCCCATACACACCTGTGCAGGAAGCCCAGCTCCCCAGCACCTCTCTGACTCCTAAGCAGATAAATGTTTTATTACAAAAAAAATTCCATCCATGACAAACGGAAGATCAAATGCACTTTAATTTTATTAACACTGTTAATACACTTCTTACACACTTGTCAGGGTAAGTATAAAATATCCGCAAATGTTTACTTTAAAAAAAAAAAAAAAAGTCCAGTTTGAGCTCTTCAATCAAGTGAAAAAAACACTTCAAACCTTTGAAGGGCACAAAGGTTTCATAAACATCTTCTGTAAAATGTACTTGGGAGTTTTGTGGATCAAACTTGGATCTTCAAATGAGTGTCCCATCACCCTCTGTTGGTGGCCGAAATAAATCTGGTCCGAGAATTGTATCACCCAGGTTTCACGTTGACACATATGACCAAGTATCTGCTGTACAGAAAGAGAGAGATTGGGGAACTCCTGTGGCTGATCCTGAGGAGTATATATAACTTCCTTCCCGCTGCCTCCCAGCATAGAGCAGAGCTGCAGTCTCCTTGCACAGCAGTCCGAAGGCCAGACACCACACTGACCTCGTCAGGAAACCATGGCCAAGTCTTCCCACTGCAGCAGCTTCCTGTGTGAGTTACTGGTACTGTAAGAGCCTGCCCTTCAGCACGCTGATTACTAATCACTCCCTGGATGCATGTGCTTCTTTGATTTTAGGATGACATTGTCTAACTGTTGAATGGTGGAATTAGCTGTATAAATGGATGTACAACTCTGAATTGGGACTGGGTCACTTTGTGCTGGTTTCCCGATTTATCAGGTGTGCTTTCCTCTACTGGGCTCGTGTGAGAGAGAGATTCTCAATAGATCCTATTCTTGGTGAGGCAGTCTCTTTGTTTCCACAAAAGAATGTAAAAGTGTATACAAGGAAATTACAAGGAGGGGCTTTAGGCTGAAAACTGATCTGTTCTTGAGAATATGAATGTGTACATGTGAATGATGTACTGGGTTTGGTTTTTTTTCAGGCTCCTGGTTAATTGTGGCGCTGATCACTCTTAGCCTGCCCAAGCACTGTGAAGGCAGAACCCTTGCAAAGCTAGCGGGCCCACTCGTAGAGCTGAACAAATGTCTCACTATCTCTAAGGACCTGTTAAATAACGCCACTGACGCACTACATCAGCTACAGGTAAGGCGCTCCTTTCTTTGCTGGTTGCTGCCATTTATCCTTGCAATTGTCTTTTAAAGAGCTTTTGTTTTTAATTAACTTGAGACAAAGTAATTGCAAATTTAATACCAATTGCTAAAATTGATTGAAACTATTTAACGTATTGCTAACCTGAAATTTATTTAATAATTATTTTGAAAAAGTGCACCTCCTATTTTTTTTTTTTTTTGTATTAAACATATTAATTTTACAACAGAGAAACTTGAAACAATACAACATAAGGAAATGGCTCGGTAAAATAGGACTTTATTGAATCTTGCCCGACTCTGGCCGGGTTTCGCTCAACAAACTGCCTCAGGGGCTATTATAAATAAGTAAAAAACACACACATACATAAATATATGAGACAACAAATAAAATGGAATATGACCGAATTGAATAAATAATGATAAATAATAATAATAAATACAAAACATACAAATGTTAAAAACTCCAGTTTTACAACATATATGTACTACATATATATGTACAGACATATGTATGAAATTATAAGAAATAAACATACATGTGTGTATAAATATCAGAATGGCAAATAAAAATAAATTAAAAAACAATTAAAAATGTAAGGAGGGAAAACAGTGCTTATATATAAACAACTTGATAAATAAAGGACTTGAATGAAAAAACTATATAAAATTAATTATTATGTGTATCAAAAATTATTATTGGTGTTTATTGGAAAAAAGAAAAAACATAAAAAGGGGGAAAAGAAAGGAAAAAGGGAAAAAAGGGGGGGAAAAAGGGGAGGAAAGTGGGGAAAAACTGGAAAAAAGAGCAAAAAAGGGAGAAAAAAGGAAAACAAGAGGGGAGGAGGAAAAGAGGGAAAAGAGAGGGAAGAAGATATGTGGATGTATTTCAGGACAAACCTTCTTAGGACATTAATATGTACAAATGTGTGTTAGAGCAAACAAACCCAAAATAAATACCTTAAGAGCCACTTAAATTGGCACCATCAGGAACACATTATTACTGAGAAACATGAACATCTCGTACGCTGCAGCTGCATATTAGAGAAATATTCATCAGCATTCAGCAGAAACAAACTTGGAAAGGAAAAAACAAAACTGAAAATTATTTGTAATGCACACAAAACTGAAATTGTGAAATAGTAAAATCTATAGATAGAATGGTTTTAAGAATAATTATAGTAAAAACTATAATAAAACTGCCATAGATGTATTAGAAAAAAATCTTATAAAGACAAGGAAAAAAGGGGTTAAAAGGCATACAAGTTCCCTCTGTCTCCAAAAGCTCCCCACTTCCTGCGGCAGCACTGCCCCTAGTTTACTCGACCAGCGGACTCTCTTACTACCTTTGCACCTCCCTCTTTCTTCCCGCACCCGCGGATTCCTCTGCTGCTGACAGCGGGATCCGCGCGTGCACCCCCCTCGCACTCCGGGGGCCTCACAACAGCCAATCGTTTAACGTGTATATCTGCTACAAAAAATATATATAAATCTCACAATGTTAAAAAAAAAAAACCCGCCAAAAAATGAACCTTACATCTATGGACTGCGGTTAAATAAAATAAAGTGCAAGGAAGAAAATTATTACGAGACTGCAGCGCCACTTGCTAGTTTTTATTTTTAATGCTCCAGATAAACGTTTTGTGTTTTGGGGAGCATCTTGAGCAGGAACAAATGAAGCCCATATGGTCTATGGAGAGAAGAAGTGGAATAGGTGCAGGAAAGCACCGGCATTGCACCCTTTCCACTGTGCACTGTTACTAATGTGCCTTCAGCCGTTCCATGTCTGGGTGAATCCATTGTTCTTTATCTCTCGCCAAGGTGCCAGCTTTACCCCTTCACCCCACAGACAATCAGGTTCACAGGATATCCACAATATCATTTGCACTACCGGTCCTTCATTGTGGCTGAAGCTCTAGGGTGGATGCACAGAGATTCTCAAAGCCAGCTCTTGACATCCTTTATGAGACCCTGGGTTTCCGGGATGCCCACAAGGAATGTGCAGGAGATATTTGCCTGCACTGCGTGCACATACAGCAAACAGGGCCGGCTGTGGGCTAAGTGGTGCCCCATGAAATAACTGAACTTAGCGCCCGTCACCCCACCACCAACATCAAAAACACAAGTGCGTGTGGGGCCGGCCCTAGGGCAAATTGCGTGAAAATAGTTAATGGTACCCCCCCCCCCATCCATTCTCCTCAGGGGAGGGAAAAGGATGAATACCACCCCCCCCCCCCCTCCCATGGACATGGATTTGCAGCAGAGGGCACGCTCTTTCTCTCCTGCTGACCTCATTCCCCCCACCACCTCTCCAGTGCTGACCTTAGATACAGAAATGCTGCATTTACAAAATAAAAAGACATATTTTTTACATTTTCTATCAATCATGGATCCCTGAATCACAAATCACCAGCAGAACTGAGCCAAAAAATCTCCAATACAAATTTCAAATTTTGTGTAAATAAGTAAAGCGTAGAGCACACCCCTGGACTATGCATACTTTGGCCTGACATTAACTTTATCTGGGATCTTGGCTATAAGACATTGCAAGAAAATTCCTAAGAGCCCTACATGCAGTAAAGAAAGCCCTGGCCAGTTTTAACCACCCAGCAAAACTGTTTTTTAAATAATCTGACAACACTGCATCAATTTTAGAAAATGGATATAAGATCTTATTCAGATAATATTTAACACCGCATAGATTATACAAAATATACCCACATTGTCAGATAACTGTTGGAGACAAATTCAGAATAAAGAGGCCATAAAGCAAAGGTAGAAATATGATGACAAAAACTGAACTGGAAATCGCAAAAAGCCAGACGCTATATGCAGTGCAATATTACCATTTCTCATAAAATATCAAACAAAATCAAGAAATATAAATCATGAATCATAATAATAAAATCATACTAATAAAAAGAATAAATATTTCAAAACACCTGAATAGATCATTTAATAATTAAAAAATGTTAAAAATTTCCCAAAACACATCAGAACATAAAACTTTAAGACTAATCGTAGAAAATTCTTTTTCACTCAACGCACAATAAAGCTCTGGAATTTGTTGCCAGAGGATGTGGTTAGTGCAGTTAGTGTAGCTGGGTTCAAAAAAAATGTGGATAAGTTCTTGGAGGAGAAGTCCATTACCTGCTATTAAGTTCACTTAGAGAATAGCCACTGCCATTAGCAATGGTTACATGGAATAGACTTAGTGTTTGGGTACTTGCCAGGTACTTGTAGCCTGGATTGGCCTCTGTTGGAAACAGGATGCTGGGCTTGATGGACCCTTGGTCTGACCCAGCACGGCAATTTCTTGTTCTTATGTTCTTAACTTGCCATACTGGGTCAGCCCAAAGATGCATCAAGCCCAGCATCCTGTTTCTAACAGTGGCCAAGTCAGGTCACAAATACCTGTCGGGATCCCAAGGGGTAGATAGATTCCAAGCTACGTATCCCATGAATAAGCAATGGATTTCTGCAACTCTACCTTAATATGGTTAATGCAATTTTCCTCCTGCAACTTGGACAAACCTTTTTTAATGCAGCTGCACTAATAGCTTTCACCACATCCTCTGGCAACGAATGCCAGAGCTTAATTATGTGTCGAGTAAAACATTGTTTCTCTTATGTATTTTCAGTTTATTACCTAGTAACTTAATTGTGTCTCCCCTGGTCTTTGTACTTTTCGAAAGAGTAAACAATTGATTATTTACGCGTTCCATTCTACTCATTATTTTATAGACCTCTATCATATCCCCCCTCAGCCGTCTCTTCTGCAAGCTGAAGAGTCCTAACCTCTTTAGCCTTTCTACATAGGGGAATTGTTCCCTCCCTTTTATGATTTTAGTCGCCCTTCTCTGTACCTTTTCTGATTCTGCTATATCTTTTTTGAGATGAGGTCGCACCACGGAACAATTCAGAGGCATTATGATATTCTCTATTTTATTCTCCATTCCTTTCCTAATAATTCCTAGCATTCTATTTGCTTTCTTGGCTGCTGCTGCACACTGAGCAGAAGATTTCAACATATTTTAAACAATGACACCTTGATCCTTTTCCTGAGCGGTGACTCCTAATGTGGAACTTTGCATTATGTAGCTATAATTTGGGTTTCTCTTCCCTAAGTGCATCACTTTAATTTCATTTGCATGCCCAGTCTCCCAGTTTTGCAATGCCCTCTTGCAATTTCTCACAATCCTCTTGCAATTTAACAACTTTGAATAAAAAATATTTTGAAAAAGCAGAAACATCAAATAACACCCAATAATTCAAACCAATAAGGATTTTAAAATTTCCTGCTCTCCATACGCAGAATCTTTTGATTTCCAGTAATCCTGAGATTCTCATAGATTGGGGGAGGGGGGGGCTACACAAACTTTCTCCTCTCTCTCACAGACCCATTTACACATATTCATTCTGTCGCAGACTCCCTCTTTCATACACACACCCAGGCTCTCACACACAATCCCTCTCTCACATGCACAGGCTTTTCCTCTTTCATCCAAACACACACACACATGCCCTCTTTCTCTCTCACATACACACACACACACACGCACATTATTTGTGTGTGAGTTTGTGTCTGTGTGACAGTGTAAGATTGTGTGCATGCATGTGTGTACATGAGAGCCAGGAATGATTTTTATTTTATTTTATTTATTTAAGTTTTTTATATACCAACATTCAAGACGATTGTCCCATCATGCTGGTTCACAAGAAACAGGAGTGCAAATTAAAATAAACTTAACAACTTGAACAAAAGTGCAGAAAAAGCAGGCTGGTATGATAACTTTCATACCAGCCTGTGGGTGCATAGGTGCACACATGTGCCAGCCTATGCCCAGGTTGTGGCTATTATATAACTTGGGTGCGTATATGCGTGCATGTTATAAAACAGACTGGCTGTGGGCACATGTGCACCAAATTTTAAGCGAGCGTGCGCATGTACACACACAAATGCCACTTCTACCATGTAAATCAGGGGATTGTAAAAGGGACACACGCAGACGCTATTAGCAGTTTTACCAGTTCATCCCCAGTTCGTCCACTTAAGAGAGAGAAGTCTTCCAAACCCCCTAGTTATCCCCGACCCTTAAAACCCTGCACATCTGCCTATTTTTTCTTTATTTTTTTAATTTACACGTCATCCACAGCAGAAAAAGTTACGCAGCGGGGGCCTCGGTGCGCGCTGGATCGCATAGGTATTTACGCACACATCTCAGGTCCATTCACCACCTCTTTTTGAAAACTTCCAAGATGTGCATGCTCCGGGAGATATGTGCATATCTCAGCAGCTTTTAAAATCTGCTCGGCAAGCATGAGTTCGACATATTCATGCTTCCCCTAATTAATGTGTACATTGGGCTTTTAAAATTCACCTTTAAGTGTGACACATTGGCTAATACACACATGCACACACACATACATGTTCATTCTCTCTCCCTCATACACACGCCCATGTTCTCATACACAGTTTCTCACATACACAGGCTCTCTGTCTCTCATACAAACACATGCACACAGGCTCTCTCTCACATATACACACACACACACACACACACACACAGTCTCTCATTCTCACACATACACAAACAGGCTCTCATTCTCACACCTACACTCACTCTCAAGGCCTCCCCCTCTCTTTAGGCTATCATGGAATTGGGTCTCCCGCAATTCTGCCAGCCTTCTTTCTTCAGGCTGGTGCAGAATGTGTCTGGTTTTCTCTCTTAGGGCTGTGATGGGACAGAGTTCACTATGGCCCCATCAGGCCTTCTCTCTTAGGTTCGTAGTGCCTCCTCAGTCATGGCGCCATGTGCAGTCACATGGATTGCATCAGGCCTTCTCTCTTAGGTTCGTAGTGCCTCCTCAGTCATGGCGCCATGTGCAGTCACATGGATTGCATCAGGCCTTCTCTCTTAGGTTCGTAGTGCCTCCTCAGTCATGGCGCCATGTGCAGTCACATGGATTGCATCAGGCCTTCTCTCTTAGGTTCGTAGTGCCTCCTCAGTCATGGCGCCATGTGCAGTCACATGGATTGCATCAGGCCTTCTCTCTTAGGTTCGTAGTGCCTCCTCAGTCATGGCGCCATGTGCAGTCACATGGATTGCACACCCCAAAAGCTGGCTATGATGGCATATCTCTTACCTAATCTTTGTGAATATCCTGAAAAGACTGAAAGATTGGATTTGAGAAACTCTGACACAGAAAATTTAAAATACTGTTACTTTTCACCTATTGTCATGAAAACAAATAGTGTAATGGGATGCCTGTCTTGATGTGCTCGGACGGGGGTCTCTGACAGCACCTCTCTGTAGTCTGGGAAGGGTTTGACACTCTGGTGTCTGCCTGAGGATTTAAGAAATTGAAGTGCCTATAGGATTAATATGCCAGTGGTCTACCTAGTTACCACTTTCTCTAGTCATGTGCCCTGGGTAAGGGGTATGCAGGATGGGTACCTTATCTGTCTTCCACCCTGTTTGTGTCCCCCAGGACAACCTTCCTTTGTTCCTTTCAGGCCCTTCAATAAGAGTCATCAACTCATCAGGTTGCAGTTTGAATTCTTTTATTACATATAACCCCTTCTTGGAGGATTGCTGCTCCATAGGGCACACAACTAATTTATATCTTCGAGGATGCTCCAGCTAGCATAATACATCCCATGCTGACGCTTAATACCTGGGGGGGGGGGGGGGGGGGGACTCTTTTTATGGGGGGAAGCACTCGCTTAAGGCCCAGACGATGAGAAAAGGTTGCCATGAGGTGAGAGGCTGTAATAACTCAGACAGGACCAGGTCAGGCCCCAGCAGAGTATGGAAAAAAGACATCTTTACTCCTTGGCTGCTTCCTCAAACTGAACCCACGGTGACTTAAAATGGCTGGGCTAAATAGCGTTCAGACATCCACTCCAGTACCTGCAGCTGGGAGGGACAGGAGTATGGATGGCTCTTTGCAAAGTGTGTTCTGAGGACAGCGACATCTGCTGGCCAGACTGGGAGGGTCTGCCAAATACAGAATTCCAAGCTCCCCACATTTACTAACTTTCTAGAACATAAATCAGACCAACCCCTCTGTTGAAATTCCTTTACTTAATTTCCTTCTAATATCTCACTAATAGAGCACCATACTTAAACATAAGCTCTTAACAAAGTCTCCACTAAGTTTAAGTGCACAATTTGTATGGATTTAAGGAAGAGCTCCCTGTGTTTTATTTTTAGCCTACCATCTTCCTTAAGTACACAGCCCTAGCTTTCCAGATACAAGTAAAGTTTAAACGCTTTTGTAGTTCCACATTGAACGTAATTGGTATCTGGCACTGGCATTTAAATGTCTGGCTTTCAAAGCAGTCCTGCTATATTGCTAAAGCTTAGCTTAAACCTGGTAAACTTGCACACACTGGGGCTGATGCAATATTTTGGCGGAGAAAGCAGGCGCCGAACAGTTAGTGCCTGCTTTAACTCGCCCCCAGGTGCCCCTCCTGGGGGCGCCATGCAATATTTAAATTAGGGGGTCGCGTTAGCAAGGAGAGCCCGAGTGCGTTGGCCCTCAGCCGGTTAGGAAAGCCGACGACCGCACAGCCAGGGGGTTCAGGAAACGGACGCTTCTCAATTGAGTGTCTGTTTCCTGCACCCGACTGCCAGCGTTTTTTGTTTTTTTTGGTTAGTTTACTTTTTCCTTCTACTTAATATCGCAATGATATTAAGTAGGAGGCAGTACAGAAAAGCAGTTTTTTTCTGCTTTTCTGTAGTGGTTTAAGGAGCACTCAGCAATTTTTATGTTTTTGCTTCTGGAGTGAATGTCTAATAGGGATTTGCATTCGTTTGCAATGATATTTCCTATTTCGTTGCATTTCGAGGGGGGCTGACAAAACGAAAGGAAAACCCACAAAATTTCGTGTGGTTTTCCTATCATTTTTTTGAGGTGGGGGAGAAAGGGCACATTTAAAAAACAAAAACCCCAAACCCACCCCAACCCTTCAAATTTAATTAATTACGTTTCTGGTGGAGAAGGGAGAGATACTTGCCTGCAAGCTGAGCAATTCCAGCGGCTATTCCGGGGGTCACTTTTCCTGGCCCCGACGGTGAGCAACGAGCACAGCTGAATATTAACTTTCCTGACGTCATCACTGAAGGACCGGCTGAGCGCCCATAAAAGCCCGCCCACGGCGCACAGCCGACGCCGGCACGCGCCAAAGGGGCGCGCGGCTTTGAACTGCCTAAAAAATATTTCTATTGAATTATTTACTTGGCGAAGTGGAATTTTCTCTCCCGTGTATCTCCACCAGCTTGGGTGGCACCCGAGCGTCAGATCTCGAGGCTTTTAGAAGCTACCGGTAAACTGTGAGTAGTGTCGGGTGGCACAGAAATTGTTTTCTTCCTTTCTTTTCAATGCCGCATTCCTTGAGGAAACGGAGGGCCAAAGAAAAAGAGGCCCTATCCGGCCCACAGGTTGTGCAGGCCCGATGGATGCTCACATACACAGAGGTATGGTTAAACCGGGGGAAATTCTCGCAGAGTGTGGGAAAGGAGAGAGGATTACCTGACCCCTCTCAAGGGTTGTATACCACCCTCTCCCCAGTTGAGTGGAGCCCCCCAGGTAACCCTGCGGAGACAAGGCCTAAAACCCAGCCGTTGGACCATCAGGACTTGGGAGATTCCCGAATTCTAGATGCCCAAGGGGGTGAACCATCACAGGCAATTGGCAGTCTCCTTGTTTCACCATCAGGCCCTGGGGGAGATATAAATGACATTTCATCTGAGAGAAATACTGGAGGAAAATATGAGCTTCCCCAGCTTATGAAAATGGAATTGTTAAGACCAACTAACATTTCACTTGAATCCATTTGGGATGCTAAACAGGCCCTAAATTCAAATATATACAATCAAATGGCTCTAGTTTACTCTTATATGGGGAAAATTGAAACATGTATTGAGAAGGTGGAAAAAGAATGTGCAATAGATAAAGGATGTATTTCTAAGGTTAATACAGAATTGGAAAAAATTTCAACTTTTCAAAATGCTTTAATGAAAGATAATACTATACTGAATTCTAAGTTAGAAAATATGGAAAATGTAATAAGGGGGAGGAATCTCCGGTTTATTAATTTTCCTAAGAGTCAATATATATCCCCAAAGGAAATGTGGAAGAAATATATGACAAAGATATTAAAAATCTCTGATCAGGCTTTACCAGTGATATCAAGGATTTATTATATTCCATCAAATAAAAATAAGGCTTGTGTAAATGGTAAAGTAAAAAAAATACCCACTGGTGATTCATTACAGCTAAATTTAACTGAAATTTTGGAATTCACGTTATTCCTGCTACTTTGGTGGTTACATTCCTGCTAGAAGCAGATAAAGAGTGGACATTAAAAATGTTCTTTAGACATAGATTAGAACATTTTCTGGGCCTTAAAGTGAATGTTTTTCCAGATTTATCAAAGGTTACTCAAAAAAGAAGAAAGCAGTTTTTGCTATTAAGACCTAGAGTAAGGGAAATTGGGGCTATGTTTTTGATAAAATACCTGTGTAAATGCCTTATAAAATATCAAGGGATGTCATATGTTTTTTATCAACCGAATCAACTTACTGCTTTCTTAGTGGGGAAAAACATATTGCCAGGAACTTCTTCACCTATAGAATGAATGTCAGCTCCGATTGAGCAAATTACATACCCAGATATATCTTATAAGCTTCCTTTTCTTTAAAATGAAAATGTAATTTATAATTTTCTTTACCTGAGGTTATTGTCTTGAGATCTAGTATGGTGGACTTTGATTTGACATTAATCTTTATTACTTAAAAATTGTATATTTTCCTATCAAGATTAATTTGATGTATCTCTTTTTTCAAACAAGAAGTGTTTTCTTGAAAATATTTGTTAAATTTATAAAAATAAAATAAAAAAAAATGTAATTAATTACAACCCCCCAAGACTTGCTGAAAGTCCCTGGTGGTCCAGCAGGGGTCCCGGGAGCGATCTCCTCCTCTCGGGCCGTCGGCTCCCACTAATCAAAATGGCACCGGTGGCTCTTTGCCCTTACCATGTGACAGGGGCTACCGGTGCCATTGGTCGGCCCCTGTCACATGGTAGAGGCAATGGATGGCCCACCTTGCTCATTTGAAATAGACGGTGGAGCATGGTGGAAGGAAGCAGGAGTCAGTCTCTCCTGACGAAGGAATCACGGATTTCGAGGTCCACATGAAGGACCTCCCGACATTCCACATGTCGGGAGGTCCTTCATGTGGAATGGATGAGCATTAAAAAGCTAAGCATGGGAAGATTTCAAACATTTTTCAGATTGTAAAGTAACTCTGATTTATTATAGTAGCAAAGAAAAGAAAAAAGCAAAAGATTTTTTGTAGAGGAGGATTATGACACTGGATAGGTACGTATACATAAAAATAAGTCAAAAAGCATAGTTGACCCGAGTGGGATTTCTGGCTTTTTGACAAGGGAGGAAGGTGGTAAGTTAATGATTATGAAAAAGTATGAGACCAGTAACATACCATTACTTTGGCACATTACTAACAGGGTCAAGATATGAAACTACCACTCTCGCTCTCAAATAATTTTTAAACAATTTTTAAAGAAGTTTGGCTGGTTTTGGATTGCTGGATAGTTTTTTGCACAGAAGATTATTATCCTGGGATGTTGAAGATAAATTCATGCCAACCCCCTAATGTATTTAGTTATAACTGTAGCACCAGCATCAGAGTTGGTCCGTGAGCCAGAGCTCTAAGGTTGGATGGGGCAGGGAAGAAGGCAGGAAACAAAATCAGACTGGAGATCCACATATTGGAGGAGCAGTAGGATGAGATTGAAAGCCTGCAGGGGGCAGGAACTTTGCCACCCCAAAAATGTTGCCACTCTAGGCACAGCGCTAGTGTGCCTACGTATAAATCCAGACCTAGCTGTGACCAAAAGATCCATTATTTAGCTAATTCTAAAATAAACATAATTTACCTATAGACAGACCAAAAGAGAATATGATTGGCTCCAAGGGCAATTCTCTGCCAGATAAAAGTTGAATTGGATCCTTCACTTGCTGCTGGAAACACAATGGGTTCTCAGCATTAATTCATCATAATACTGATTAGTCCTTCTAACCAGTGTATGCAAGACCAAATAGCCAAGCTTTTAGACCTTTCTTAAACTGGCTGCGTAGTTCAACTGGCAGAGTGTTCCATAATTTCGGCCCAGCGATTGATATTGCCCTTTCCCTCACCTCACTCAAATGGGCAGAGTGCAATGACGGTATTTGGAGTTGTCCCTTGTTAGATGATCTTAGGTTACGTTGTGGCATGTATAAGTGTAATGTTGCGCGTAACCAGTCAGTATTGTTATTGTTGATCACATTGTGAAGTATACGTAACACTTTGTAATAGACCCTGAAGTTAACCGGTAGCCAGTGTAGCGATTTCAAGATTGGTGTAATATGATCATATTTGTTATTTCCTGATAGGACTATTGCAGAGGCATTTTGCAGCAACTCCAATGCTCTGGTTGCACTTGCTGGTAATCCCAGTAATAGGGAGTTACAATAATCAAATTCAATAAATATGAGGGTTTGCAAACCAGTCCTAAAATCATTATATTTCAATAAAGGCTTTAATCTTTTGAGTACCTTTAGCTTATTACATCCATTTCTTATTTTATATGTTTTTTCAAGGATAGGTTGCTATCTATAACAATTCCAAGATTATGTGCTTGTTCCATTAAATCTATTTTAGTGGAGTCTAACAGAAAGTATGTAGGAGATTTAATGGGAATCTTTTGATTTAGTAACATAATTTTTGCTTTTGTTTATTAAGAACTAACTTCATATGTTTCAACAATTGCTGTATTGCGGAAAGACACATTTCTAAGGTCTTCGGGATATGTTCAATTGATGTTTCTGTTGGAACTATAAATTGAATGTCTTCAGCATAGAAGTAATAAGTAATTCCCATACCTGTCAAAAGTCAACATAATGGAAGCATGTATATATTAAATGGAGTTACAGATAATGAAGCTCCTTGGGGCACTCCTGTATTCATATTTACTGGATTAGAAGAAGCACCTCCCATTCTTACTTGGTATGTTCAGTTAGATAAAAAGGACTTAAACCGTTTTAAGGTTTTTCCAGTTAGGCCAATTTCTGACAGTCTTTGGATCATAATATTATGATCCAAAATGTCAAAGGCTACGGATAGATCTAGTAATACCAATATATATGATTGCCTTGTGTCAAAGCCCCAAAGTACTGTATCAATTAAGGCTAATAATAAGGTTTCCATGCTATAATTTTTCCGGAAGGCAAATTGCGATGGAAATAGTACATTATTAGTGCTAAGGTGATCAGTTAATTACGGTTGAATTCTTTTCTCTATTTTGCAAATGGTGGGTAAAGTTGATATTGGTCTATAATTGTTTAATGCCTCACTGTCATAGTTATTTCTTTTCAAAATTGGCTTAATTGATGTGCATGTCAGTGATCAAGGAATTTCACCATCTGCTAGCAATACATTCACTAGCTTGGAGATTTGAGGTATCACCAGTTCAGCTATTGATTTTAACAAATTAATGGACAGTACATCTGACGGGTGGCTGGCTGGATTTAGTCTCTTTAATTTTTGTTGAATTTCTAACTCTGGTGTGTATTCAAATTGTGACCATAGCAGGGTTTCCACCGTCTTAGGGTTATGGGTCGATTTACAAGATGAGTGAAATCTTTTGTTAAATTCGGGCTCTTTTAATTAAAAAACTTTGAAAAATCATTACATTTATCTATCGAGGCTTTGATGTTTTTTGGTGAATCTGAGGCATCTTTGGTCAGGCTTTTAACCATTGTATATAAGGCTTTGGGGTTATATATTATATCATGAAGTTTAGTAGTATAATAACTCTTTAGTATTGTTAATTAAGGTTCTATATTTAGTTTGGTGAATTCTATAAGTTCCTAATGTGTTCGGCGATGGTGATTTCCATCATTGTCTCTCTTTTTTCCTTAAAAGTTTCTTCGATTCATTAATTTCAGAGGCCTAATTTTGCTCTGGAGGAGCAGTAAGTAGAAAAACAAATAATTTGGGAATAGCTAGGGTGCGTTTAGGGGTCTGACGAGAGGGGAAGAGAGAGGAAGGATAGGGTTAGGGTTAGGGAAGTTCCCTCCCAGTCTGCTCCTAGGCCGCTCTTTAATTGGAGTGGACTGGAAGGGAACTGGTCTAGGCCCGATTGCCACGCCCGCATGTATTTTTCTAAAATTCTCCCCCCTTGCAAGGGAGGAGGCCACCTGCCTGCAGATGCACGCTCGGACCTGAAAATCTGGCGCACATGTGCACGTGGGAAATGTATTTCATAACATGTGCACATCGACGCACACGTGTTATAAAATTGGTGCATCCATGTGCGAGCACCAGGAACCACGTTCACATGGATGCATGCGAGCGCCTTTTAAAATTGACCCCTTAGTTTGAAAGAAACTAAAATCTACTATTTTACCAGCGAGAAGAATTTGGCCTATATAGTTGAGACCTGGAATTTTTCTTTGTAATGACTTCAACTAAGGGAAAAAATGCAGATACTTTGGGACTAATTTTCTTTTCCTTGCAGCTTTCCCATAATTTAAGTCAAAGAAGGAATTTTATAGTTTTTCAGGTTTTTTTTTGTTTTTTTTAAGGAATCATATCACCCAGTTGGTTCTTGATACTAGAGACTATTCAAATTGAATCCTAATTGACAAATTAAATCTATATAATGCACTTAGCTGTTTTGGGTTTGCCGTTCTGCTCAAATTGCAATATCCATTTTCTTAAAAAAAAAAAAAAAGTTGTAAGTAAATTAGTAGGGAATTCAATTGTGAGCCCTTGAAATCAGTATCAAACACCTGGTAATAGATTTATTTTTATCAGAATAATCCTTCCAGTCTCAGATATAATTATATTTTGACCATATTAGGGAGTCTCTCTGGAGTTTACCAACAAGATCTGGGTAATTAGTTTCAAACAAATTATCTTTGCTTTTGTAAGCACCTGAATTCCAACATATCCAACCACGGAGGAGGAACACTTGAATGGAAAATGAATTTAGGTAAGCTTTATATAATGTTGACAGAAGTTTATTTATAGTACTTCTGACATAATAAAAGTGGAATTAAAATTAGTTAAAACAAGAACCACGGCAACATGATGTCTTTATAAGTCTATCATGTTTAAAGATAGAAGCTTAAGATACTACATAAGCTTCAAAAGCTAGAACGTTGTTTTGTATTTGTTGGGGAGTGGGGAAGGTTGGTTCTTGTGATCTGGCAGTTCTGCCTGCTCCCCTAGGCTTTCAGCTTGATCCAAAGCAGCCCCCACTGCACCATGAACCTTTAAGTAACATTATATGCTTTGATAAGTTACATGTACTATATGTTCAAGTTATAACACATCCCATATTCAATTCCCTTCACTGTTCTATGTAACGCTCCTTAGCGAATTTGTTTTAGTTATATTGTAAACCGGTGTGATTTGTACTTGTACAGGAACTTCGGTATAGAAAAATTAAAAATAAACAAATAAATAAGTACACCGGAGGTTTTCAACCTCCCTTGCTGAGGAACTCTTGATGAGAAGAGGGGGTACCCTTCTTGGAACATCTGTACTTCCGGTGGGGGGTTTCCCTTGGAACTTCCAACCGGCAAGAAAAATGAGCAATACCAGCCATGTAGCTTTGGATTTTCCTCTCCGTGCAGCTCTGTGGCTTTAAGGCTTGCAAAGCCCACAGGCCTGCAAGACTGTGAGTTCAGTGCGGCACTGGAAGGCAACAGCTGCTCTGGAGGCAGTGCTGGCAGCATGTGCAGAACCCTAGGGTTGATGATCCTGGAACCTTAAAGGTGAATTTTAAAAGCCCATCGATTGGGGGGTACACGCACAAGTCAGGCTTACGCACGCCGACCCTATTTTAAAAAGCACCTAGATACCCGTGTAAAATCCGCTGCACCCACACATCTGAAAAGTCTCCAAAAAGGGGCAGGGTATGACCGTGGGCTGAATGGGGCCCGGGCCTTTTGGGGCCTGGCCCAGGTTCGGTGGGTCCACAAGTTTACTTCTGCTAGGGATGAGGTGAAAGTTTAAAAAAAGAAAATGATCGAGCCATTTCTGAGGGGTTTAAAGAGTCTGGGGTTAACTAGGGGGAGTGTGGGCGATGAAACCAGGGGGGTTTAGAAGACCTAGCTGTTAACTGGTGGATGAACTGGTTAAACTGGAAATGGTGTAGACGTGCGCCCCTTTTAAAAGTCCTTGAGTTATGCAGTAGAAGAAGTGTGTGCATCCCCTTAAAATTCGGCACGCACGTACGTACGCGTGGCCAGGCTATCTTCTAACATACATGCATATGTGCACATATATTATAACATGACCGCATATTTTGGCATGAGCTGGCATGCGTGCACATATATGCACCCGCGCACCGGTTTGAAAAGTTTCATCTTAGATTTCGTGGAACCCCAGTCGAAAAACACTGATGTATAGTCAACCCCCATTCTTTTAGCCCCTCCCGTCCAGCCTACCCATCACAGAGGGGCATGGGTTATTTCCTTCGGAGCCCAGCACAAGTATGCCCTGGTAGCCAGCAAGTAAGTGTCACTGTTTGACCATGGCTGGAAATATCTTCCATCAGGAAGTCTGTGACTACTACTGCCTCCACCTTATCCCCAACCCTGCCAGCCAGAGGAGCAGAAGGTCAAACTCAACACGTGCAGTGCACAGTGGTATCACTAAGGCATCAAATCAGCCCTTAAAGTTAGCAATTTATCACCTGTATTATTTATGATACAGTTGCCTCCTATCTATCATATCCATTAATACATTTGTAATTAATTTCTAGCAGTGATTAGTTGTTTTAAGGGTTGTTTAGAATTACTATTTTATGCTGATTCTCCATCGTAGCTTTTACATTTTCTATTACATGGTCATATTGGATTTTTTGATAAGTGTGGCAACCAATATTAGTTTACCTCTGATAACTGTTTTTGAACGCATCCCATACTATTGCTTGGAATAATTCTCCATTTAATTGTATGGGAAAAGATCATTGATTACAGTGCTAACCCCATCAATAACTATCACATTTTTCAGTAATTTGTCATTAACAGTCCCAAGCTTTCAGTTATTAATCTCTTTTAAATTCTCCAGATGTACAGGGCATTCAGGCATGATTAGACCACATAATATATCCTGCACTAGAGTTTGTTAGCCTGCATCTTAACAGTAAATCAATAAAAATGTAATCTGCATGTGAATGTGTATCAGAGGGTTGATAATAAAAAAAATATTATCAAAGTCTTCTGAGCACAATGCATGTCATGTATCCAGCACAACTTAATGGCTTACAAGTACATTTTCAAAGGGCCGCTTGCGAAAACAGGGGGGTTACGCACGTGGCCAGGCCTTGTGTGTGCCGCACGCATTTTAGAATGGGCCCGGCAAAGTGCGTAACCCCCTGTAACGCGCAGAAGTGCCGAGCTCTGAAAAAGGAGGCGGGCCAGGGGGCGTGGTCTGGGAAGGGAGGGGCGGGGCAGGATGGAGGCCAGCCGGCACCGCGGCCATTAGCGGCTGTCCCAGGGAAGTGCATGCCTGCAGCTGGCCGGCGTGCAGAAAATACTTCTGCTCCGGAGGAGCAGTAAGTAGTGACATAAAAAAATTTGGGGTAGCTAGGTAGGGGTTAGGGGGTCAGGGTGGAGAGGAGAGGAGAAAGGGAAGGAAGGTTAGGCAGGGGGTTAGGAGAGTTCCCTCCCAGCGCGCACGTTATAAAATCGCACGTCGTTTTGAAAACGGACCCCTTAGTATATTATTTCAAAATTAGCTTTTATTTCAAATTTTCCTGCAAGGAAATATTGGTGTTGTCTAAGCCTAGTTGAATTGAAGAATTAAAGAATAAAGAAGGTCCATATAAAATCAGCAGATAAAGCCAATATTTCTCAAAGATGCTCTGCTGATTTTTTTTATATTACGTGTGTATGGGTGTGTCAATGACCTTTTCATCCCCAATAGGATTCTTCCTTCTTTATTCAATAGCTATTTTTCTATTATGTTTACATTTATGAACATTAAAATTCCATCTTCCACTACTTTTTTTTTTGTTCCTGATGAAGATAAATAAACACAAGGCAAGGCCTTCCCCTTAATGTTTGGTTCTTGAGTCATATAATCTGTCTCATTTGATGGCCTCTTTAAATCTTGGTTTTCTCTTCTAGAGAGAATTCAAACCACCTACTAGCTAATTTTTAGCAAAGAGATTACTAGAATATATTTATTTTATAGTTCTCTCTTTTTGCTTAGTCACAAAGTACATGCAAATATAAAGCTGTGCATAATTGGTGCAGTCCCCAAAAGGAGATATAGAATTAGCAATACATTTAGTTATAATTCTTGTATCTATTCTTTAGTTATTCAAGCTTAATATTCTGCTTTTCCTTGATATCCCAGAGCAGATTACAATGTAATCTAAAATATTACAAATTAAGAAAACAAACATATAGCAGTACAACAATATAACAGTTCAGATTCAGAGAGTATAATAATCAATTATCACCCCTCAACAAAATATAGCTCATTTACTACCCAGAAAAGTGTTCTCAAACAGCCAAGCTTTCAATATCTTTCTAAATGAGAGGTATCTAACCAAATATCCAATGAAAGAGAACTCCAAAAGATCAGGAAAAAGTAAAGAAATGCAGCATGACAGGTTATCTTATCAGTGCAGAACATTATCAGATCTCTTTTTGCACCTAATAATATTTTCAGCAAAAAATAATCCATTAATCATCTTCCCTTCAACAAAACAGAACAGAAGCAAGTTTACAAAGGTGCAGCGATATTTGCAGACGTGTTAACATGTGCTAAACTGGCAAATAATGCCCGCTATTCCATTTGTGAAAATTTGCACGCTGTTTGCCGCTTTACTGTTCGTTATTTAGCTGTTACAAATATAGCTGCAAAATCTATGCAAAAATAGGGACTATGCGGCATCATTACACGTGTCAGCTCGACTATGCTGAGAGAGCTAAATATCAACACTCAGCCGGTATCACGAGAAACGTAACTGCATATCCCAAGTTGTCTTTCAAAGGTCGGGTGTGATCAGGCCTTAAAAGCAGAAAGAATCCAAACTCTGTTATACCACTAGATGGTGGAAGTGGTTCAGCAGTGTTAAATAATATAGCCTCATGTCCACGCTTAGCATATTTACATTTTGTGCCCAGCAGAGAGATATTAACGATGTACTTGTTATACTGAATATATCAATGCCTATACCTCTGCCTGGCATATGGATTTCAAGTGTATAGGTAAATGGCAGTATCAAAGGCCCCGAAATCCTTTTTATATTTTAAACTGGTAAGCATTGCAATCAATATGTGAGCAGCCATGCGTTAATTAGCTAGAAAATGATGCAGCGCTTTCTTTTACACATGTCCCTTGGTCTAGTAAATGAAAATGATTCCTTTCTGTCATCTGCAAAAGAAAAGCAAGAAAAAGAAACAAAATTTCATTTTCTATTATAGTTCTCTTTTAGTGCACGTTACATGGTTTTAACGCAAATCTAGGCGCATGTTAAAAACCATTTAACCTGCATTAAGACAGGAAAACGAAAGGAAACGAAAACAAAATGAAAGATTTCTCCAACAAACTGAAACAAAAGTCCTGGGCATTCTGAATAAATAAATAAACCATGTTTTAAACATAAAATGAAGTAAGGGTCACACTAGACATTGCCCTCATATCTGAGTGACGTCTTTCATTGACGTAGGAAACATTGGAGAAGGCATTGCTGGCTCTGAATTGCGCTGGGCTTGCCTTTATTTTTCCTATCTCTAATTGTGTCAGTGCCGAACCTCAAGGGGTCAATGACTGTATCTTTTTGGAAGGTCTGCCCCTATCTTAAAGCTCCCCACCCAATGTCCTGTAGAAATCTGAGAGATAGAGAACCATCAGGAAGGGGATAATAATCACGGCGAAATATTTCTAGTTTTCAGCAGTTCGCAGAAATTACCTGCTCTAAATGGTCTCACAATTTAAGAAAACAGATTAACATACCAAACGAGTAACAAATATTGATTATGATCTTCTTTTATTATTCTTCAGAAAATAAAACTTTCAAAAATGTAGATTTGTTTTAATTTCCACAACTTCCTGGTTGTGAACTTACATCTACTGAGATGGACAGAAACAGGATACAAAAGCTATTTATGAATTTGCACAACACTAACTTTATATTCAAACATGGCTGCTTAAACAGGGTGTCACACTTATTTCTTTCTTATGTACATTTTCTTTTACACAGAAAGATCTGTCACACTTATTTCTTACTTATGTACATTTTCTTTTACACAGAAAGATCTGTCACACTTATTTCTTTCTTATGTACATTTTCTTTTACACAGAAAGATCTGTCACACTTATTTCTTTCTTATGTACATTTTCTTTTACACAGAAAGATCTGTCACACTTATTTCTTTCTTATGTACATTTTCTTTTACACAGAAAGATCTGTCACACTTATTTCTTACTTATGTACATTTTCTTTTACACAGAAAGATCTGTCACACTTATTTCTTACTTATGTACATTTTCTTTTACACAGAAAGATCTGTCACACTTATTTCTTACTTATGTACATTTTCTTTTACACAGAAAGATCTGTCACATGAGTTCAACTGTACTTATGAAGAAATTGATCTTAAGGAGGTCATGAAGAGAACAATGAGCACGGTGAATGAATGCCTACAAAGTCAGTCTACTATGGTAAGTAAGGACTTACACGGTGCCAGGACTGGAAGGGCCAGAGCATCAGACCCGAGGAGGCCTCATCAGCCAGGGACCCAGCAGAGGGCCCAATGCATAAACACACAGGGGCTCTGCCCCAGTGAGAATTCCTTCAACCATTACAGTATGCAGTTCTTTAAATTCATGAATTTTGGTTAAGGAGGGAGAGAGAGGGGGATGCTGGGCAGGAGGTGGGAGAGAGAGAGAGAGAGAGGGGTAGTGCTTTTTTGGAGCCACCGCCACCACCAGAGGGCCTCACTGCCAAAGGAGAGAGAGAGAGTGCTGTGCCAGAGCTGAGGGAGGGCGTAATTCTGAATATCTGCCCCACGCGTTGAAAAGACGGGTCCTGGCACTGGACTTAATATGTATATATGTGTAGATTTGTACATACATTCCTATACATTTTATCTTGTGCCATTAATACTAAAGAATGCAGTAACATCTGGCGCATTTCATTCCAGAATGAAGGTTGCTTGGACGTAATCAAAGTTCCTTTTGATGAGGTAAGTCATCAAACCATGCAACAAGAAAGCTACCTCTGTTCTGAAAAATAATTGCTTTAGAGGTCCTCAAATCTTTAACAAATATGTTTCTAACAGAGCAAGTGCCTGAAGGCTATCCAGGAAGACCTGAGTGTGTACAAGGCTGAGCTGCACAATATCAATAAATCACTTTCTGTTAGTATTGGCAAAATGATTGAGGTGAGTCTTTCTTTTAATGTATTTTACCATATAGATTGCCTTTTATTCCTTGCACTCCATCTTCAGTCCCCATCAGAAAATACTAAAGCTACAGCACTATTTCTTATCTAATACTCTGGTTAGAGGCAACGTTTTTATAAAAGTGGTAAGACTTACTTTCAATAGAATACTGTTGCTAGTCTCTTCTATTTATTTTCATATACTTGGCTAATCAACTGCTACACAGTTACATGCAAGTTAGGCACAAGCTGACGGTTATTATAGGGCAGCTGTTCACCCACTGAAGTCTGATATGCTTTGATAGAGCAAAACTTGAGCAGGCACCAAAAATGCTTTAACAGATTATAGACACCAGAATATGAAGTTTTAATAAACTATCTATCTGCTAACAAATATCTGGAACTATGATGAATGAATATTTTAGAAATCCCAACATAACATTTCTTGAGTTTTATTTGCTGTGGACAAGCTTGCAATTGCACCTGAATAACCTGTAATGAAAGTCTTCTTCTGGCAAATATGTGCCAGTCAGATGCTCAGAGTCAATTCTGTAAAATTGACCTCATTAAAGAATTTTTGACCTTATAGGTGTAGAATGCAAAATGTAATTATACAAATCATCTCCTTTTCATCACTTATAAGGTCAAAAATTCTTTAATGAGGTCAATTTCACAATGAATACCTCTGAGTGTGTCTGTAACAACACCCCCGTAACCCCAACCCATCTCCCGAAAACTCAGCCATATATAGAGTATCACACTGAGCCCTATAAAGAGTTTCTCTCTCTCGCTCTCTCTCTAACAAGGAGCAGTGGCACGTGTGCCAGCTGAGGAGAATTGGAGGCTAGGTGTGGCCCTGCCACTTTTTCTGGGCACACATATTATCAATGTACACACGCTCTTCCCAGCTGATTATAAGGCACGTAGCTCCCACTCAGGCTACTTATGTACGTAAATGGCTGTTTTTGCGCGCACAAGGCTTTTAAAATCTATCTTATAGCATCCAGCTAAGGGTCTAAAGCAAGTTATAGAGCTCTGAAATCTTTCTTGTGAGATTGAAACCATTCAGAATTCTTCTAGGATCCTCAATGACGTCTTATTAAGAACATCGGTGGAACGTCATACACCACATACTAACATTCACCAATGGGAGAGGTTGCATTTAGTTGTTCTGAACATTCGCAGACTGGGTTACAGAAACAAGGAGCACCGAGCCTGATGGAGGCGGAAGCTCTGGGTGTTTTTATATCCCCCTGAGCTGTTTTAATGTTGTTTTATCCCAATGGAGACTGACAGGTAATCACTCTCTTGTGGTGCATTTCAATGTGCCCATTTTCATTCAAAAAAACACAATTCATTTGGAAAATCTAATTTCTTAACATAGCTGCTTGATGCCCTAATTTAAGACCATTGCCAGGTTAAACAATGTAATGAGCTGATTTGCGTGCAAATACATGTAAACTGCTCATTACTAGTCAACTTTATGGAAATAACATAATGCAGTTTGCCTGAAATCACAAGCCCTGTTATTTTAATTAAAGTTAATTATAACTCTGGAGTTAAAGGGCCCCAGCAGTCCGAATGAAGTTCCCCCAAACTGTTAAAAAAAACAAGCACTGGGGGGTCTTCTGAGAAACCCTGTTAATGCCTCCCCTCCTGCTCCCACTGCCTCCAGGAGCAGACCTAATAGGTGAAAATTAAAAAAAAGAAAAGTTTAAAATTGCCTGGCACCAGCATCTCCCCTCCTACAGCTTTGTAAAAAAAAAATCCTGGCCTTCGAACCCCAGGGCTCTGGATACCCTCAAGACCATAGGTCCCCCATCCCACCCTACTGAACCCCTCATCCTCCCCCCCACACCGGTTATATTTTTGTATCCCTGGTGGACCAGTGGGGCTCAGATTACCCCCCCCCCCCCCAAATAGATGTGAGAGAAGCATAAGTTGAAAAGTGACTGTCCAGTACCATTTTTGTCAGACAGCACAGAGCTCGAAGCCTAGGAATTATACCACTTAGATAAGGGGTGGCCAACGCTGGTTCTTGAGAGCCACAAATAGGCCTTGTTTTCAGGAGATCCATAATAAATATACATGAGATAGATTTGCACACAAACGAAGCCGTGTATGCAAATCTATTTCATGCATATTTGTTGTGGATCTCCTGAAAACCAGGCTTGTTTGGGGGTTCTTGAGTTGGCCATCCTTGGCTTAGATGAAGAGCAGTAAATCGGGCAATCAACCATTCTTGCCTGACAGGTACCAATTTCTTTGTGAGCTTGTGATAAATGTTGTAATTTACAGTGGCTTTTTTTGGCTTGAGCATTCTTCAGGGAAGTTGTGATTTCTTCCTTGATGTACAGCTGGAAATATGTACAGTTTTCAGGAAGGCTCTTCAGTATTCTGTGAGTTCTTTCCGTACATTCTTTTTATGCTGTTTGTCACAGCTTTTATACAAGAAAGAAGGTGTGAGGTGTTCCACTTGCACTCATTTCCGATGTTCTTTTTATTGCCGAAGTGCTGGCGCCAAGATGGTGCAGGAGATCCCACACCTTGCGGCTAGGTTGTGGAAAATTCATCTCTTCCAATGTTCCTCACTATCATTGCCTTCTGGCAGAATTTAGGGATTCCAGCTAGGGCTTGGCTTTATCTTCATCTCCCGTTCTTGCAAATTCTTTCAGGAGTTGAGTGCTTTCTGACTGCCAGCGTGGGGGTGTACAGTTTGATGACCTCAGGGAACTGGTTTCACTGCCAAGTTTATAATTGCAGTAAAAAAAAAAAAAAAAGCATCGTAATTTTGAGTCATAGATTCAATTCTTGGTAATACAAGTTCCATTGCCTGCTTGAAAGCCAACCAGCCTTTCAGAAATTGCATTATGTTACTGGTTTAAAAGGTTCCTGGCCATTGTTGAGTATTTGGAAATGGATCCAAACAGGCTCCCATGGTTGTCTTTCGAGACAAAGCATACATATATCTGGGCTATATTCATATTTTCATCAAGCAGAGTGGAAACATGAATATAGCAGTCATTTTTATTATACACTGATACCAGATAGTAGTAGTAGCCTGGGTACAGTATATGCATGAAATGATGAACATCTGGGTTAGAGCAGTGCCTCCCAAACTTGTCCTCAGGTACCCCCCCAGCTGGTTGGTTTTACAGGATACCCACAATGAGTACAAATGAAATGTATGTGGAGGCACTGCATTAAATATACATATTCACTGTGAATATCCTGAAAACTTAGAGATGAATTTTAAAAGTCCAGCATGAGCATTAATTGGGCGATGTGTGCACCAGATGAGCTGGCACACGCCGACCGAATTTTAAAAGCCGCCCAGATGCATGTGTATCTCCTGCCGCGTGCACATCTCAAAGGTTTTCAAAAAGGGGTGAGGCATGGTCTGGCCGGGGCATGAGTGTTTCGGGGTATGGCAAGTAAATACTTGCATGCCTGGGCATGTACCCAGGTCCAGTGGCACCTAAGTTTTTTTCTGCTAGGGATGAGGTGTAAGTTAAAAAAATCAATAGAGGGGGTTGAAAGGGTCTGGGGTAACCGGGGGGAGTGCAGACTATCAAACTAGGAGGGTTTGGAGGAGCTAGCTGTTAACTGGGTGAACTGGTGGATGAACTAATGAAACTTGGAATGGTGTGGACGCGCACCCCTTTTAAAATGTCCTGACTTGTATGGTAGAAGCGGGATTTAGGCACGCAGGCGCATGCATACTTAAAACTGGGCACACACATGCATGCGGTCAGGCTATTTTATAACACTGCGCGCATATTCGCATGCATGTTATACAATGGTCGCATATCTGGCTGCATGCTGATGCATGCGCGCCAAAGAGTGCCCACGCACCGGTTTGAAAACTACCGTCCCTACTGTCTAGAGGTACTGTTCGACAGTTTAGGAACCACTAAGTTATAGGATCTGCTATAACTAGGATCGGCTGTTTGAGCTTGTTGGGTTGGACATAAAGCAGACACATTTAACCATATTCTTCTTTGCAGGCTTTGAACTTCCCATGTGAGGTAAAGAAGCCTTCAACAACATCTTCCTCATTCGGTGCCATGATGAGACGCTGTGAGGTCACTCTGGCTTTTCGTCTTCGCATTGAAACCATCACCAGAGTGATTAACTTCTTGAACGCTACGAAATGATGAAGACCCCAGAGGAAAATGCCTGTACTGGAAGATGAAAGTGCGCTGGGTTCTACCTCTCCTTAACTTTACGTCAGGCAAATCAAAAAAGAAATAATTAAGGACCTGGTTCACTAAGATTTTTCTTCCTTTCTGTGTTCGTGGGAAAATACATTTGTAAATCAGGTCCTAAATTAGATATTGCTATAGTAACAATGTTTTCTATAGGGTAACACACAATAACATTCGATTAGCCCCATGGTTAAGGAAAGTATTGAAGTCAACCCTTACTGAATATATAAAACAATTGCCCATTATATTTAAAAAAAAAAAAAGCTAAAGGACTTTTGAAGAAAATGTCTATTTATCTGTTGTATAAAGCTGTTCTGATTTACAGAACACACACATTTATTAAGCTGTATTGTACAAATGTTCTCTAAAACATGAAACACTCACATACCTATTTATTTAAATATATTTTATTTAAATTGTAAACGTATACAATATTGTGAAAAATGTGACATGAATTCTATTTATTAGGAAAACCCTGAGTTATTTAAAATATTTATTGGTCAATAAACTTAAGGAACTGTCATAACTATTTCAAAGTTTGTCAAATATAACTTAGAGAAAGTGTACAGGATTTCTAATTCCTCCTTGGAAGATTTATATTTGTGGAATGTTTTTAGGAAAGTACACCAAACTTTTTAAGTAGTGGGCACACAAGTCACACCAAAGTTTTGTAAACTTCCAGTTTTAATGACATTTCATTTACAACACACAGCCAAGTACTGAGTCAATTATAAAGCAGACTCGCAGGTAGAATATAGCTGGCGTATAAAGCAATGGGATGTTTTTCCATTGTCAAGAACAAAGCTGTTAACAGTGAAAACCAAAGAGGCTGTTTGTCAGAAATGGTAGAACCTTGCCAGATTGGGATGTATTTTATTATTATTATTATTATTATTTAGTTTTGCGGACAGAGCTGGGCTAGAATTCCATGCCCCAAACCAGGCAGAAACGACATTCAATAACGTGGCCCAGTTATTTGTGCTGTCAGGCAAGGGTGCCCCTAAAATAGATATTCCAGAAAAAGATGACATCCCATGACTCTCCCAATACAACTTCACAGACATTTGCCCAAAGGTTAAGCCTTGCTGTTTGTAGGAACCTGCGCATTAACCTTTGGTTGCAATTCATAAGTACAAGAACGGTACAACTGGTACAAATGACCAGCACTGAAATTCACATTACCAATATTTACAAATTACATATGCATAAACAATTTAAAGGGCATTACAGCTATCCCAAACTAAACAGCTCAGAACCGCTGTTTATTAAGGAGTCGATTTTAAGACCCGTGCCTGCATGTCCATGTGCACGCAGTTCCTGGCACACGCACATGGACGTGGCTATTTTATGGCACGCGTGTGTTAGAAAATACGATATCCGTGCGCACATGCACGGTGCATTTTAACATCCGTGCATGCATGTGCAGGCGGATGGCCTCCTCCATGTGTGGGGGGGGGGGATTTTAAAAGGCCACATGCGGAGACAGGATTAGGGCTTCCCCAGTTCCCTCCCAGTCCATTCCAATTAAGGAGCGGACTGGGTGAGAACTTTCCCATACCCCTACCTAACCTACCCTTCCCCTCTCCGACTCCTAACCCCTTCCTTTTTTTTTTTTTTGATTACTTACTGCTCCTCAGGAGCAGAAGTAATCTCTGCATGTCGGCCAGCTGCCAGTTCGTGCTCCCCCGGGAGAGCATCGAATGACGCTGTCCGGATCATCCCCCTGCTGCGGTCCTCCCCACCCAGACCTCGCCTCCGGCCCGCCCCTTTGGAGAGGCATAACAGGCCCTTCGGAAAATGCAAGTGGCGCGAGCAAGGCCCGGCTACGCGAGAAACTGCCCATTTGGGAGTTATGGTGCTATGATACACTAGTGAGTATCTAATGAGTAGCAAATGCTACTTCCCAGTGGAATAGAATCATTGGCAAAACTTAAATTAAAAAGGAGAGACTATTTCTCACGTTTTAATTCTACAGTTTCTTTTCCAATAGAAAAGGTTTGAAATTTGTACATCATTAATACCATTCGGGTATCTGAAGGTCTGTATCATATCTCCCCTGCACCTCCTCTCCTCCAGGGTGTACATATTTAGATTCTTCAGCTTCTCCTCGTAAGTTTACTGATAGAGACCCACACTATTTTGGTTGCCTTTCTCTGGACTACTTCCATCCTGTCTCTATCCTTTTTTAGATCCGGTGCACAATGAAGTAGTGGGATTTGTTGCCAGAGGACATAGTCAAGGCAACTAGTAAAGCAGGGTTTAAAAGAAGCCTAGAAAAGTTCCTGCAGGAAAAGTCCATAAAACATTACCCAGGTAGACTAAAGAAAACTATTGCTGTCCTTGGGAAAGAGTTACAAGAAAAAGATCTACTTTATGGAATCTTCAGGGCACTTATGACCCAGGCTGTCCACTGTTAGCAGAGCCAATGGCCAATATGGCCATGGCCATAGGCGCCGCTATTGAAGGATGCCATGTGCCAGTGAGAGCAGTGGGGCCTCGGTAAGAGAAAATGCAGGAGAGCTTTGACTCCGTGGGGGAAGACTTGCGGCCTCCGCCAGCTATCGCCGGCCTGCCTACCATTCCCGGGACTCCCTGATCGCCGTGGACGCTGCCGACCGCCATCCTGCCCTCAGAATCCCTTAGGGGCGCGCGCACACAGGCCAGTCTTAAGCACGTCATGGCGGGAAACTTGGGGGCGTCCCCTCCGGATGACGGAATCCTTCCAGGACATTTATCCAGCTGGCCCTGCTTACCTATGACTTGGCAACGAGTTCCCTCATTGCTGAATCCACTTTGCTCACTACAGACTTCCTGTCCAGTTCCTGCTCCTTTGGCGTGAGACACTCTAGCTATCCGCTTCTCGGAGGGCCTTTTGCCTTGGAATACTGCTTGGTCCGTTTCCTGGGGCTTCTCCTGGAACCTTCGCTACTGTGAGTACCTCTGCTCTATGGACCACTACTGTATCATCTCTAGTGTGGAACCCTCATCGGTGTACCCCGCGCTGCGGACCACTACCATGTCATCTCTAAGTGAGGAACCCTCATCGGTGTACCCCGTGCTGAGGACCACTACCGTGTGATCTATTTTGAGGACCCCTCACTTGTGTGCCCTGCTCCACGGATCACCACCGTATCATCTCTACTGAGAAGTCTCATCGGTGTACCCCACTCTGCGGACCATTGCCGTATCTTCACCACAGAGGTATTCCCCTTGGGCATACCCCATCGCACAGACTCTCTGTCTTTCTCCTGCACTCTCCACTTCTCGGGCAGTGCCTCTCTAGCTCTCTAATAAAGACTCTATTCCACAGCTGTCTCTTATGTCCGCTGAGATCTCGCCTCCCGATGGTGAGGCTCACAGGGCTCCTCCCTGTGGGCGGTACCATCTCTCACCTCGGCCCAGAGCCCACATACCTACAAATCCTAACAAGAAATACAACTGGTACCCATGCTGCACAATTCTAAGAACCCAAGAGTCCTTGGTTATTTGACACTAATTGTCCAGAAAATGCTGAATTCATCCCCCTACCAGAAGGAAAGGATGGAGATTGGATGATGGTTTTAAAAATGAGGCCCTGGCTTAGACTGGGGCTGCTGGGTTGTTTTTGGCTGATGGAATTCCCTTTGTCTATGCCTGGCAGAAAATTGTTGTTAATGCTGTGCCAGAAGAAGCTGGAGGCAGTATTGGTGAAAAGGATGATACTGCCATCTGTGAAAATACAGACATTTGTAATGATTGTACGGATGTCACAACAGAGCAGGTTGTTCTGGCGCCAGAGAGATTGGACCACCACATTTTGGTCCTTTATCGGTGTGACCATTTTTCAGAGTTTCTCCCTGAATACACTGTCTCCTAAGTATTTATTTATTTATTTATTTATTTATTTAAGGTTTTTATACCGGCAATCATGAGAACATATCTTGCTGGTTTACATGAAACGGGAGTGCATTAAATACATCAAACTAGAACTGAGGTGACCGAAGGTACAGTTACAATTAACAAGGGTAGCAAAACTTGGTGAAGAGGAAGAAATAGGAAAGAATAAACTGGTTAAACGATATACAAGTCAAATATTAATTTAATATTTAATGCAATTTAATGACACAATTTAAATATTTAATATTTAATATTTATTTAAATTTATTAAATTAATAAAGTATGGCGGATCCGCCAGTGTTTCCTGGATGTCCTCTCAGATGCAACTGGCTCTTAGCCACACCATGCACTGTGCTCCAATAGAGGCTGTGGAGACACAGAAAGCGGAGTCAAAGGTTTCATAGACAAAGGAGTACATGTCGCACCCCTTTCTCAGCATCCCAAAATGGCTAAAGGAGAGTATTCTCAGCAGAAGAATGTAGGTATGGTTTCAGTTTCAGGAGACAATCATGAATGTACTGAACCTTATAGAACTGATGAATGGCAATGCATGCAGAGAGCATTGTACTCTAGAATATTCTTTTGCCAAAAATGTCTATGATCTTTTCCTGCCTTGTTCGTAGCCGATTCCACTACAACAGACTGGTGTGGACGATATACAATGCCATATCCTGAAGATTATTGACCTGAAATGTGAGATCCAGTCTTCTAGAAATGGGGGGGGGGGCAAGATATAGGTGTCTCCCATAATGTTCAGAGTAATGCCTTAAGAATGTTATGAACTGGTATGGAAGCAAGTTCCGCAAGTATATCCAGAATCTTTAATAGACCAAGGAGTTAGGTTCGTGGGTCTCTGTCCTTATGAATGCTTCTTGCAGCTGTCAATTTTTCAATAAATTTTGAATATGCGAGGTCTTCTGGGGGGAGAAGAATGCTCCAGAAGATCTGGCGCAAGGAATCACAGGTATTCCAGTAGGATCCTCATCCAATTCAAGATATAGTGGCTCACTCATCCAGGACTCCAATGATGAAAAAGGGGAAGAAGGATGTTCTTCTAGTTGACGTTTCAGAGAAGCAGCTTGATCTATTGCCTCCAGATGAGTAGACTCAGCTGCAACTGAGGTTCCGATGATGAACACACTCCCAAAGGTGATTTTGGCACTCCAGTCTGAGGAACCACCAAAACGAGAGTTGAAATGGGGAATTAGAGTGTAACATTTGTCTCTTTTACAAGGGAGGTAAAGAAATTACCTCCCTTGTAAAAGGGAACATGTTCATAGAACTACTGTGACGTTTGGGCTGGGCTTCATGGAGGACTATCTTCTAAAATTAGAACTTGTTCCTGCAGTGTGATAGGCAGAAGATTTGAGGACAGCGGCACTATCAAACAGATAGAGTCTGGTATTTGTAATTGAAGATCTTTTTGCTACCAACCTTAGGGATGTTGGCTATCTCACCAATAGAAGAGGTAAGGGTACTCTTACTCCCTCTCCTGCAGATCTTACATGGCTAGCAAAGTTTTGTTTGGGTAATCCTCTTGAGTCCCAGGAAGATGATGCAGAATCTCTGGGTGATGTAGAGGATCGTGAGCTCCTATTACGCTGTACACTCAAATAAGGTCCAGTGACATCTTAGAGAGAAATATGAGTCGAATGCAATATGGCCTGCACTGAGAATTGATACAGAGAAGACATTTCTGCATCAGAAGAGTCAAGATGCATCGAGTGTATAAGTATGGTTTGCATTGGTACATCGTGCATCATTCTAGGGTGTGCCAATGTACCTTGTATCGGGGAGCTATGTAGCATGCACTGGGTGCGTTGATACATCAGATACATTGATGCACCAAGCACTGGATGCGATGATGCACTGTGCTTCAGGTGCACCATGTTTCCAGTGCATCAATGATTTCAATGCTTCAGGTTCATCGAGGCACCATGCTTTGAGTGCCTCGATGCAGCGCTCTTCAACACAACATAGGCATGCACTGATCTTTTGGTGCTTTCATGTACCATGTTGGAATGATGCCTGCACCGATTGCACCACAGAGGAAAAGCCCAATGATTCTGGCACAGATTCACCTTGTGAGGATTGCTTATGTTTCTTTGATGCAGATAGGGCCAGTTCAAGGGAGTGATGCCTCTAATGCATTGATGGAGTCTGGGCAGCTAAATTCGACCACACAACCCTAGACCCTGTGGATGGGAGAGTTTTGGAATGGCTTCAACTCACAGGCTTTCCCAAGGAGGCAGATGCTGCTGCACTACAGGAGGAAGATTTACTGACACTCCTGAGAGATTTATGCAACTTTTCCAAGCACACAGCTTTGGAGCGCTGTGAGTACGGAGATATCCGTCCACAGGCTTTACGTATTTTTTGGTCATGGTCTGGTCCCAGACAGTGGTAGAACAACTTGTGACCATCAGTGAGGGTCATTACTTTTCCACACAGGAAGTTTTTGAAATCACTCACCATTATAAACTTTTGGTGCAATATCCTGTGAGAAAAAAAGTTTCCTCTCCATTTTTATTTGTAACACTTAAAAGTGCTGTTTGTGTGGCTGCAGAAGCAGTGAGGTAAGGCAGAATAATATTCTTGAGGGAAAATTACAAGTTTGAAGTAAAAATTAGAGGAGAGACGAAGTATACATCCATAAGTTAGCTCAGACAAAAAAATGACTGAGGAGGCTCACAAGGCAACACTCGCATGGGAACTTCTGCACATGCTTAGTAGAGCTAAACGCTCTACAGCTTGGAGAGACGAGCCCATTCAATGCCACCGGATGATGTCACCCACATGTAATGGCTAATGCAGCCTGCTTATCAACAGAAAACTCTGGAATAATCAGATTTTCATTATAAGTCGGATAAGTCTTGGACTTTTGTTGAAAGATTCATGATTTTGAAAGATTCATGATTTTGAGATTTAGATTCGATTAATTTTTCACCGTTATCCTGTAAGTTTCACTAAAATTTAAGGAGCTTTTCCTCAGTTGAGTATGAATCTTGATTCTTACTCCTAGCAGCAGTTTTATGAAGTCTTTTCCTTCCTTTAAATAACTTATCTTCAAGGGATTTAAAATATTTTGTTTGTTTTTACTTAGTACACTCCCCTTTTCCTCCATCACTTTTTTTGGTATTTATCTAGGGTTCCTCACAGATAGAGACAATTGTTCACAGGTTCCTGAAAGTAATGAGGCAAGGAAAAAATCCTGTTGTGCTAGGGTTTTAGAGTCTGCTGCCTTCTTGACTGTGCTACGTTTGCTCCTTGGATTATCCCCCAGTCCTGTACAGCTGCTCCCATTTTATGCTTATAGAGGAAAAAGGCCATCATAAAATCAGGATCCTGAGTGAAAGAAAATGCAGCTGTTGCTCTTTAGAGCACATCCTTTCATCTCATGAACATCAGTTTTGCATAATCCTTATGTCAGTCCAATAAAAAGTAAAACAAACTGCAATCTGTTTTTTTCCAGCACCAAGTTGACTACTAGAACTCTCCACTAACAAATGCTCTGGGCATCAACTAATTTGTATTTTTTTGGGGGGGGGGAGGAAGGACCCTGGAAATTTCCTCCTGCTCCTTTGGGCTTCCAGCTTAATTGGACCCAGAGCTGGGATCCGGTACCATGAGTCTTCTTTCTCAACTATCCATGGATTTTTCTTCTATTTGTTATTCCCTTCCAATTTGCTTTGGTCCAATCATGGCAGCAACAGTCCTCAGCCTATGGCCATGCACCAGGCCTTATTCCAGAACCCTGTAATCAATGGCCTAGATCTGGCCACTAGGTATCTCCATGACATGATAACTGGGACCTCCCTTCTGCCTCTGTGGCATCCTCAGCTTCAGCTGCCACGTGGAGCAGAAGGCCTGGGCTGGAAATCGAATGCAAGTCCGCAGCCCTGCGCCCACCCAATTAGAATACTTTGAAGGGCTTGTGTTAAAAAACAGAATTTGACTGTGAAACTAAGTATTATAGTACATAGGAAATGCTTTGGGAGTCAAAGTTTGATATAAAAAGCCGTAGGGCCACTGTAGACTGTGTTTGTGCCTTTCTGAATGAACATAATAGCTGCTCAAATAACACTGACCACACAAACTATTTTGTGTTTGCCAAACACACATTCAACTAGTGCAAATCTAAGTTATTTTTTAACCATCACATCTATTTACAACTTCATTTTTCATGCTTTTCCCTCAGCCATAGTAAAAAGCAATTTTAAATAAAGATTTCTTTTTCTATTAGACACCAGAATTCTATGACAGCTTTAATTTCCTTGATTTTTTTTTTTTTTTTTTTTGCTGCTGCTTGTTTAGATGTGTAAAATGTTCACAACCAGGCACCTTTTGAAATAGACACAAATTTCAATTATAATGCAGATACGGATCCTTCGCCGCTCTCCATTAAATTCTCTCACCATTGTCAGTTATGTTTGCTGTAAGATATCCTACAAAAAAAAAAGGTTTAAAAATTTAGTTAAAATAGGGGATAGCACAGAAGGAACAGCAGTCTTAGGACTCGCAGAGGCAGTTTTCAAAAGCATTGATCTGGGTAAAACAGTACGACAGAAAAATTGCCCTCCTCAAATGAGGCTAAATGTATGTGAATCTTACATAGGGGCCGAAGTAATAAGAGCAGCGGCTAAACAGGCGCTAGTTATGAGCGTGGGTTTAGATCACCGCTCACGGCTAAAGCTGGCACTTCCGCAGGATGTAAAAAAATTAATTATGCAAATGATTTCTGCGCAGAAATCCGCACACTCATGAAGAAATGCACGTACATAAGAGCGGTAAGGCCCTATGTAATAAGCAGCAGCATCCATGCTGAAAAACCCGCGCTGATAATCTGCGCATAAAAGCGAGCGAGCTAATGGGTCTCCCTATTCAGTGGAAAGTACGATCTTGGTATTTTTAATATTTTGAATAACTCTGTGTTGCAGAAAAAATGGCAAATATGTTCATGGGTGATAATTAACTGCAGGGCACTGAGATAGGTGCTCAGCTGGGCAGGAATCTGGATGCTAGGATGCCCAGAAAGGCGCCACTCTGGATGCTCGGACGCCGAGACAGGCGCCCAGACCTGCTACGACCTCTATCACCTGCCAAACCTTCTGCTGCTGCCCATCCTTTGGTGAACCCATAGGATAAACCACAGCATCAGGAACAGCTGGACACAATCAGAAATCTTCATCATCAAAATCACACCAGAGCTGCACGGACACACAACCACATCGCACCAATGCAACCACATCACACCAGTGCAACCACATCACACCAATGCAACCACATCGCACCAGTGCAACCACATCGCACCAATGCAACCACATCACACAAATGCAACCACATCACACCAGTGCAACCACATCACACCAATGCAACCACATCGCACCAGTGCAAGCAATGGACTAAAATGGCCCCTGAGTTGGCGCTAATTTGTGCCCCGACCATGGCGGTAAAAAACCTGCATTAAAAAGCCCACACTAGCATACGCCTAGCTCCATGCATTGTACATGATTTGCATGCATTTGTGCAGAAAAAACTGCAGGTCTGTAAGCGCGCTTGTACGCGCTTTTTTCTCGTGCACAAAACCCTTATTACATCCCCGTACGGGGCTTTGCATGGGAAAACACGCATGCAAACATGTGTACATGTGTATACAAACCTTCGGCGGCTTCAGTGCACCTTATTACATCGGCCCCACAGCGTGCATATTTTTTTAGCAGCATAAAAAAAGAAGCATTCAAGTCAAGGGAGAAAACCAATTTGGGGCGGATTTTCAAAGGGTTACGCGCGTAACCCCAAAAACCCGCTCCTGCGCACACCAAGCCTATTTTGCATAGGCTCGGTGATGCTCGCAAGCCCCAGGGCGCGCGTATGTCCTGGGGCTTTGAAAAAGGGGCGGGGCTGTCTGGGGGCGGGGGCAGGGTCGGAGCCTCCAGGCACAGTGGCCATTTGCCGCTGTGCCCGGGATCGCGGGCTGGCCGTTGGCCGGCATGCGCAATCTACACCTGCCCGGAGGCAGGCGCAACTTATAGGACAAAGGTAAGGGGGGGGGTTTAGGTAGGGCTGGGGGGCGGGTTAGGAAGGGGAAGGGAGGGGAAGGTGGGAGGGTAGCAGGAAAGTTCCCTCTGAGGCCGCTCCGATTTCGAAGCGGCCTCGGAGGAAATGGAGGAAGGCTGCGTGGCTCAGCGCACGCAAATTGCACAATTGTGCACCCTCTTATGCGCGCCGACCCTGGATAAAATCAGGCGTAGATTTGGGCGCGCCAGGTTGCGTGCACAAATCTACGCCCACGCGTAGTTCTTAAAATCTGGCCTTTTATGCGCATGAGATTTCTGAAAGAGCACATGCTATTTTGCCCCCAGTCAGCCACCTGCAAGAATGGTAGGTACAAAGTATGCATACTCTTTTGGTGCATGCATATTTTGCATCTTAGCATCTTCAAAAGGAAACTACAAAAAGAACGTATTCCAAGTGTGGTACAGCATAATAACAATCAATAAATACAGCATAATTAACAATCAACTAAATCAAAAAAATAAATACAAATACAGAAGACCAATAACAATAATAAATGCAAAGAAGAATTTCTCTTTGCAAATTGGTACAATATATTGAGCTGATATACTCCACTGAAAATTGCCCCTGAATAATTATATTTCATAACAATTCTCTATTCTTATTTTCTTATTAAAAAATAATTTTAATTCATGGATCGCTATGAATAAATATGTCTTCAATGACAACCAGAAAAGTAATGACTGTCAGGCCTACTTTGATAGCTATCATTTATTATTAGAAATTAAGGGGAAAAGTAAGATTGTAGTTATAAACTAAAAGGCTGATATATTAAAAAAAAGTAATTTCCTAAGTAATTACCTAAGTTAGGCACCTATTTTCAGCTGAATTTGGGAATCTAAGTTTCCAGTATAATATTCACCTAAATTTAGCAACCTAACTGGGTCATTTATCTTTCGCCTTAGGTCGGTAATGTGCCTGCGGTGGATTAATCAGCGTGCAATGCGAAAAATAGCACGGGTGCGATAAATGTATCGTGCATTGCGGAAATTACCTATGCGATGCAGGAGCAGGGAAATTAGCCTAACCACGCCCCATTTTTATCACGGGCGCTATTTCCGCCTTAGTTATAGTATTTTGATGAATCTGTCTATAATTCTTAGTTGCCTAAATTTAGACCTGCTATTCATTTGCCTAGATTTAAGTTCCTAAGGGGTCATGTACTAAGCATTTTTCCCATAGACACAAAATGGGAGAAAACCTTTAGTAAATGACCCAGGCGACTAGCCCTGGGTCATTTACTGAAAATTAGTGCTAAGCACTTCACTTTGAGTCCTTCCACTAACTCCCTCCTGTAGCCACCCACATTTTAGGATCCTAGGAAATTCAGCCCTGGTAAATTTTCAAAAGGGTCACTTTAGGGCCTATCAAAGTTAGGAACTTACTTTGAAAACAATTGACTTCTAAACTATGAAATCTTGATATATTTTAGGAAAAAAAGAAGCATTGAACCAAATCATTGCCATAAGGGGACATTAATTTGGAAGCAACATCCATTTTAAACACTATAAATAGGAGGACTGATTTTAAGAGCGTTGTATCGATAGTGACAAAATCACAACAGGAAGTTTATGCATTCTGATAACATTAGAAGCCAAGCTTTCTACCGTTGCCCTGTCACACTAAACAAAATATTAAAAGACGGATGTTTAGAACAGAGGCAAAGTGGCTTTAAAATACTCTATGAAAGTCCAGCTTTAAGGGTTTTTTTAAATCTCTTAGTATAAAGCTTGCCGTTGTCCAATACCACGGACTCCAAACTATTCTGCAGTAACATCGGTACAGCAGGTAAAACTCAGCACGGGTGTACCTTCCAGAATCTGAAGCAGCTCGTATCCTACATCACTGCGCTCCTTCAGACAGTCATACAGGCTTCTGACTGTGGCTTTCTTCTGTTCCTTCTCACGCCACAAGGCCAACATCTTGAACTTCTGGACTGTGATATCTTCATTCTTTTCCTTAATTTGATCAATGTCATCCATATTTATTCGGAGATAGGAGACACCAAGCACTTGCCAGTCCTTGCCCAGCTTCTTGGCAAGGTCCATCAGCTGTTGGTCAGTTATCGTGTACTGTGTTAGATCGTCTAAAGGCATAAACCATAAGTGTAAGTGGTAGTATGCTCTCGGTCAAAGGATTTTGGAGGATAATTTTCAAACAACTGCACGCGTATATATGGCCGCGTGAAGATTTACGATAGTGTTTTATAACAAGTGTAACAGATACTCCCATATTATGAACTATGCATACCTTTACCCCACAACATACACGTGTATGTATGCTTACATGTGAATACATTCAACGCACTGAAAACCAGTATTTCAATGCATTACATGTGAGAGCTTTTCCTACCAATTTAAAAAATATGCGCATACATATTTTACATACAAAAATAAAGTAGGACTCACTCCCGTAATTCAGGATTTACACGTCAGTACATTTTAAAACATGCACCCATAATTGAAATTACCAGTTTTACCAGTTACTCCGCAAGTTTATCCAGTCCATCTCCAGGTCATCGAGACCCTCCTGGTTCTTTAGTTTCAACTCCCCACAGCCCACCCAGACCTCCCATCCAACCAACAGTACACAATAAACACCTTTTATTATCACTTACACAAAATAATTAGCAGGTGTAAAATGACATAAATTGGTAAATCTATGCGTATGTCTTTTAATTGTTGGCCTCTCAGTAGAATGCCCAATTTTTTATGCATATATTTTTGAAGAAACCCATTAACTGCTATCAATCAAGTTGACTTAGGGAGTAGCCACTGCTATTACTAGTATCAGTAGCGTGGGATCTTCTTAGTGTTTGGGTACTTGCTAGGTACTTGTGACTTGGATTGGCCACTGTTGGAAACAGGATGCTGGGCTTGATGGACCCTTGGTCTGACCCAGTATGGCAACTTCTTATGTTCTTATGTGTATGTGCACGCAAAGGCAAAGATATGCCCATTATGTTAGATGTTTATAAAATAGCATGTACATGGGTAAATGCTACTTATATACATATATGCACATTTTTACGTAACTCTTTGAAAATTCACCCCTTAATGTACTGCAGAAGTGGGAAAAATTTTGTTTTCTCCTTATACTGAGGGAAAAGATGGACAATCTTTGGGAAAATGTCTCTTCCCTAAAGCTCTCTACCATGGCTGAAGAGGAAGTTAATGAAGCTGTGAGACTTTCTCACAGTTTTGCTGAAAGATACTGCTGACCCATAAATCTGCAGCTGAGAAACTGAAGGCGAGGAAGAGATCCAGCACAGGCCCCTGGGAGTAACTATCTTGGCAGGATTCAGTATCCAGTGGGCTCAGCTCCTGTCCTACCTTCTTCACCCCTGTACTTCAGTAACTGTGGCATGGTGTACTCTAGCATAAGAAAGACTGTCTGTTTCATTTATTTTACCTTTGCAGTGTATTTTCCAGCTGGGCTGTGACTGTTCTATTTCTTTATCAAGCTGTGATAAGTAAACAGATTTTCATTTGGAAACTACCATCTTTATTGTCCTGTATCATGATTTCAACATAGGGAACAGCACTATCCTTTAACTGGGATGACCCTAACAGAGAAATCTGTCCCCCTACGAGAAGGACCCCAGAGTGACCGTGCATGCCAGGTGGTTATATAAGAACAATAAGAAATACTGTACTGGGTCAGACCAATGATCCAGAGAACCAAGCACCCTGTCTCTAACAGGAAGTTTCCTCCAGAACTAATTGTGTCATGCATACTCCTATACAGGCATGCCTGTAATGGTTGTCTCCTTTTTATTATTATCTAAAAAGCTACTATTTCATAATTATTTTGAACAATACTTCAATGAAGAACCCCTTCCAGATATTATTATCTCAAGATCCCTAATGAAATGACAATTCTTTCAGGAAAGCCTAATTTGCATGATTACGGTTTTGTGAAAAACCAGAATAAACAAAAGAAATCTATAGCAGTGTTGTGTTTTCACTCTACCAAGAACATGCTGCAAATTCTTGCCTACAGATTGCTTGGCAGAATGTGAAACAGTTCCCTCTAGTGGGTAATCAGCTGCATACTAACTCTGGGCCCAATTTACTAAGAGGTCCATATTCAGGCACTGTCCAGATAGCAAAGTTAGGCCTAGATTCATCATTCCGCAAAAAATATAAACTTAACCGGCTAAGGGGGTCAATCTTTAAAACGCGATGTGGCCTTATCGCGTACGATAACGCCCTAATGCATGCGATAGCGACCGCATCGCAAAGTTAAAATTTAAATGAGGGAAAGGGGAGGGCAGGGTTAGGAAAATTTTTTTCCGGTACCGCTGCGGGCGATAATGTTTTAGACATTATCTCCGGCAGTAGCGCCAGAAATAACACCACCTTTTATGGTGGTGCTATGGGGGCGAAAGTGTGCACTGTGCTGCAACTGCGGCAGGCGAAAACGCACCGCTGTGATGAGGCCGGGTGTACACGCTATCGCCTCGCCGCCCCTTTTTTCTTTGCGGCTCCTCATTCCACTATATTTATATAATATATAGCGGAATGATGAATCTAGGCCTAACTTTGGAGTTTTATTTAATAGTGCAGGTGCACTACTGAACATAGCCGGCTGTCTTAAAATTAGCTGGCTAACTTTATCTGCCTAACTTTAGGACAATTCTTAGCAGGCTAAGTTATCCAGCTAACTCTGAGTTAGCTGGCTAACTCTGAGTTAGCCAGCTAACATAGGCCTGGATTTATCAAAATGCACTAAATATCGCATGTGATAGGAAAAGGGGTGTATTTTATGGTAGTAATACCTATGTGAAGCACTATCTTAGTGCAAATTGCAATAACTTTTTTGAGCTTTGTGATAAGTGCCAGAATTCATGTATTTCCTACATACAACCACTGGGGAGACCATGTTTAGTAGGGAGAGAGAGAGAGAGAGAGAGAGAGAGAGAGAGAGAGAGAGAGAGAGAGAGAGAGAGAGAGAGAGACTAGCCATAATGCCCTCATGATAGGTAGGTATTTATATCTATATAGGAGACCCACCTAGTAACTCGAGGTGTTTAGGTATTAGTGTAGGGGTTAGGGGCCACTTTGACATTCAAAGTGAGACGTACGAACAGAAGAGTACACTCTTGTGAAGATTTGATGACCTTCGGAGTGAGGAAACTCACCCAAAGATGAGATTTGTGCAATGTTCTCTCAACCTAGCTTGATGTTACCCAGGTAGAGAGTCCATCAACCTAGGCTGAGAGAACACTGCACAAATCTCATTTTGGGTGAGTCTCCTCACTCCGAAGGTCATCAAATCTTCACAAAAGAGCACTGTTCTGTTCGTACGTCTCACTTTGAATATCAAACCTAACCCCTACACTAATACCTAAACCTCGCCTCGAGTTACTAGGTGGGCCTCTCATACAGATATAAATACCTAATCTAGCATGAAGGCATTATGGCTAGTCTCTCTCTCTCTCTCTCTCTCTCTCTCATTCATATATATATATAGCTTGGTTGGCAAATATTCTCCCCTTTTTGTCATTTGCATCGCACCAAACGTTATGGTGCTTTCTCATGCATTAAGGCATTTTTTTGCATGCAAAAATGCCATATAGCACTTTGATAAATTAACCCTTAGCCAGCTAACTCAACTCCTCTCATTTACACCCCTGGAATACCCCTAATTTACCCGGCTAAATTGTAGCCAGTTATCTTAATAGCTGCCTAGAATTTAGCCGGATAAGTGTCCAAATCTTCATTTACCTGTATAACTTTTCAGTTATCTGGCTAAATGCTTTTGAATATGGACCTCTAAATTTTTCCCACACAGGCAGAATGGCAAAACAAGCCTTAAGAAATCAAAACCAACATTTGTAGGTGGCAGTTTTTGAAAACTATACATAGAAACATAGAAATGACAACATAAAATGACCAAATGGTCCATTCAGTCTGCCCAGCAAACTTCTTAAGGTAGTAACTGCCACTCTGTTCAGGTTGCTCCCATGTAACTGCCGCTCTGTGCATTTATCCCCATATCTTATGATAACCCATAAAAATTGCAGCTAGCATCTTTTTTTCACTGGGTGATGAGCTTTCTTGAAAATTCAGACAGTGCTGCTTGACGTGCTTTGCTTATGGACTTGGCCGTAGGAGCAGTCCTGTGCTTTTTCTCTTATGTCTGCGAATCAATAACCCAGACCATAGAAGTCAGGGACATCTTGGTTGTTGCCTGAATCCAATTCCCCTTTTCACCCTGCCAAAGTGGGGAGCAATGTTGCAGTTGCATTTAAAGCATCAAGGCTTATTGGTTAAGGTAGTAATCTCTATGCTTTCTGCTAAGGATAATAACTGCCGCACCAGAAAGTTACCCCCATGCACACTTTCTTCATTTCCTTTAGGACTTAGCTGTGGAAGCAGTCCTGTGCTTTTTCCTTTATGTCTGAATATCAGTTTGCCAGACAGTAGACGTCGGTGCCCTTGATTGTTTTCTAAAATCCAATCCCCTTTCCCCCCACCATCTAAGGGGACAGCAATATTGCAGTTGCATTAAAAGCATCAAGACGTATTGGTTAAGGGAAGTAATCTCCATGCCTTCTGCTAAAGGTAGTAACTGCCGCATCAGCAAGTTACCCCTCTGTACGCTTATCTCATTTCCATCTTCTAGCTTTTAGAGATCCACAGTGTTTATCCTGCTGTATTACGCCTCAGTCTATAGTGCAGCAAACGCTTGAGAAATAAAGGCCCCACTTATGGCAAGGGAGAACATCAAGTTGGCATTTCAACTGCTTTCTGCAAGGTACTGAGATGGGGGACAAGAGCGAGCCTCGGGATGGTCACGGTTACCCACGGTAATTACTGTACTGTAGTGACAATACATTTCAATGTAGATAAGTGTTGGATACTATTTAGAATTACTCCTTTAAGGGCTCCACCTTGATCCCTTCCCTACAGGTCATGGATGCTTTTGAGTGAATATGTTCCAGATGGGCTTGTCTGACACACCTGGCTATACATGCAGGGTGACCTTACAAACCCTAGGCTATATTATTACAGAATATCCCCCTTTTTTTCATTGCTCTGGTGATTTACATGCACTTCATGATAAAAAATAAAGTTTGACGTCAATCTGTCACCTGTGAAATATGAGAATGGCATCCTAGTCATACAAGAAGAATGAGCAAATTGTTCTGTCCTAGCAATCTGCCCTCTTCTTAGCCAATACGTTATAAACTCAAGTTATTGAAACAAATACAATTTTCAGTTCTTTACTGCATGGAAATAAAGGTTAATACATTTTAATAAAAACATTTATTAAACATTCTCCACTGTGTGTGACTTAGGTTCCACCAGTTAGTTCTGTTCAACACTAGCTCAGGCACGATAGCTCTCACTATAAATCATGATAACAATAGCACATGATTATTTCAGTTTGGGACCAAAATATAGTTACAGAATTCACCTGGGTGCTTTATAAAAAATGATCTGAATCATTTTTGACTTGAACTATACAAGAAGTAAACCTCATGCTAACGGCTAATTTTTAAAAGCCCGGGGCACTCAAAAACCAGGAGATACGCGCGTGGCCAGGGGCAGGGGCCGGCCGGGACGGTGGCCATTAGGCCCTGTCCCGTGGAAGCGCACGCTGGCAGCCGGCCGGTGCACAGAACTGACTGCAGCTCATCAGAGCGAGCAGGTTTTAAAACAAAACAAAAATGGTAGCAAGAGGGATTTTAGGGGTTGGGGAGGAGAAGGGAAAAGGGTGGCAGAGTAGGTAGGGGATTAGGGAAGTTCCCTCCCAGTCCGCTCCTTTATTTTATAGCATGCACACGCATGTGCAGGGGGGTCGCGACTCGTGCCAGCAAGGGGGGTGATTTTAAAAGAACAAATGCGCGGCGACACGAATGGCCCATTCCCAGTTCCCTCCCAGTCCACTCCCTCGTGTGTGGAGTCGCGTCCCGCTCACACATGCGCGCGCATGCTACAAAATCGGTGCATCCATGTGCGCGCAGGGAACCGCGTGCAAGCGTCTTTTAAAATCTAGCTTTGCGAATTCCCTTAACCAGTATAAACAATACAATTATGAAAAGTGTGCCATACTGTGAGCTATACAGATACGCTACCTGAACTCGATCTTGCTCTTTTATTGCAGAAACCTTCTTCTGTAAAGCTGGATGATTTCCTTCGTTTACAGCCTAAGGAATATATCACAGAGTTGTCTTTACTTTTGTTATATTGTCTACAGATGTCTCCAGTGCTAGAGTATCTCTGTTCAGTGGGGAGCAAGCACTCAAATCACAGTCTATGCTGAGGCAAGAATAAATAAACAATGTTTCCCAGGCATAGGCTCTGCATAGTAAACCATGTATTCAGCTGCTTTAAGGTAATTTCATTGCACAGAAGCAAATACATGCAAAGTTTGATTTGCTCAAGCATACCCTGCCAGTGTGTGTCATCTTCTAAAGGGATATAGGCAGCAATTCCTGCCTTTTTCCCCTCACAACAGTATTCCCAGTTTCAAAAAGTAAAAAAAAAAAAAAAATGTCCGGAAACGTATTTTGTTTTATTTCTCTCTGAAGCCAGACTGCATTCGGTGGTGTCCTGAGCCATACCATAGAAATGCGTGTTTACAGCACGATGGGCCAGACAAGTAAAGCACTCCGGATGAAGGAAACAGTTTCAGAATTCACAATTTGCAGCACCTGCTGAACGCTGCTAAGAATTATAATTTAACAAAATAGGAATCTTGTTTTAACATCAATTACCATGGGATAAACTCTCATTCATTCTATACCAAGGGTTAGGTGCAGATTGCAGTAACATGAGACCAAGGATCCTCCTCCATCAGGATTTAAGACTTTTCCGCCTGCTGACTCAAGCAAAGTTAGCCACTGATGTCAAGCTAATTAGGCCTTCCCACCCACTTGAGTATTTCATTAGCAGTGTATTCTGAAAAAGGACACACAGAAATTTAAATGTCACAGTAAAATATCCATTCACGCAGCTGAATATATCACAGTATTTAATAGCTGACATGACCGACGTTCACATTTGGAATCAAGGATGGATAGTGCAGACTGTGTTAAAGTTAATGGATTGATAATTGATTGTAAGACACAATTCCTATTCCATTTTACTTTCACACAGTTTGCATCAAGGGACTTACAAAACAAGTACCTTAAAGGACTGGGCTGACCGCAGCTTGAAGAATCCTTCTTTGTAACTTGCCATCTGCAGTTGAGCACTTATCTATTCTATGTTTAATGAAGGTATATATAGAATGCCAAGCAAAAGCTTGGCATATTTCTTCTGCAGATACCTATCTCTGCAGAAGAAATATGCAAAGTGAGCCTGACTTCAGTGCCGGGAAAAATAGTGGAAACTATTCTCAAGATCAAAATCACAGAGCATATAGAAAGACGTGATTTAATGGAACACAGTCAACACAGATTTACCCAAGGGAAGTCTTGCCTAACAAATCTGCTTCATTTTTTTTGAAAGGGTTAATAAACGTGGATAAAGGTGAACCGGTAGATGTAGTATATTTGGATTTTCAGAAGGCGTTTGACAAAGTCCCTCATGAGAGGCTTCTACGAAAACTAAAAAGTCATGAGATAGGAGGCGATGTCCTTTCGTGGATTACAAACTGGTTAAAAGACAGGAAACAGAGAGTAGGATTAAATGGTCAATTTTCTCAGTGGAAAAGGGTAAACAATGGACTGCCTCAGGGATCTGTACTTGGACCAGTGCTTTTCAATATATATATAAATGATCTGGAAAGGAATACGATGAGTGAGGTTATCAAATTTGCGGATGATTCAAAATTATTCAGAGTAGTTAAATCACAAGCAGACTGTGATACATTACAGGAGGACCTTGCAAGACTAGAAGATTGGGCATCCAAATGGCAGATGAAATTTAATGTGGACAAGTGCAAGGTGTTGCATATAGGGAAAAATAGCCATTGCTGTAGTTACACGATGTTAGGTTCCATATTAGGAGCTACCACCCAGGAAAAAGAACTAGGCATCATAGTGGATAATACATAAAATTGTTGGCTCAGTGTGCTGCAGCAGTCAAAAAAGTAAACAGAATGTTAGGAATTATTAGGAAGGGAATGGTTAATAAAACAAAACATGTTATAATGCCTCTATATTGCTCCATGGTGAGACCGCACCTTGAATACTGTGTACAGTTCTGGTCGCCGCATCTCAAAAAAGATATAGTTGTGATGGAGAAGGTACAGAGAAGGGCAACCAAAATGATAAAGGGGATGGAACAGCTCCCCTATGAGGAAAGGCTGAAGAGATTAGGGCTGTTCAGCTTGGAGAAGAGACGGCTGAGGGGGGATAGGATAGAGGTCTTTAAGATCATGAGAGATCTTGAATGAGTAGATGTGACTTGGTTATTTATACTTTCGAATAATAGAAGAACTAGGGGGCATTCCATGAAGTTAGCATGTAGCACATTTAAGACTAATTGGAGAAAATTCTTTTTCACTCAACGCACAATAAAGCTCTGGAATTTGTTGCCAGAGGATGTGGTTAGTGCAATTAGTGTAGCTGGGTTCAAAAAAGGTTTGGATAAGTTCTTGGAGGAGAAGTCCATTAACTGCTATTAATCAAATTTACTTAGGGAATATCCACTGCTATTAATTGCATCAGTAGCATGGGAATCTTCTTAGTGTTTGGGTAATTGCAGGTTCTTGTGGCCTGGTTTGGCCTCTGTTGGAGTCAGGATGCTGGGCTTGATGGACCCTTGGTCTGACCCATCATGGCAATTTCTTATGTTCTTATGTCTGCTGCCCTCCCCATATATTGGCCTGTCTCTGGACTCTGTTTAGATCTCTCGAACCACCTAAGTCCTGCCGGCTGCCGGAACCCAAGGGTAAAGGTGAAGCTCTAGCCTGGCTCACGTCAAAGCACATTCTCCAGTTGCTAACGCAGGTCTCACGAGCTCACCCCCAAGGCTGCATCTACTGCATTGCAACACAAAGGACTCATGCTCACTCTGCTCCTCACATTAGTAAAGTACAAGCATTCAATGTATTAATATATGTGGTTTCAATGCATTGCATGCATTCATGCATAAGCCTATTTACATGCCTATGTTGCAGGGTAGAGATACATATATTTTATAAAGCATGCATATTTAATATGCATGTGTTTTAAAATACTATAGTACATCTATATCATATATATATATATATATATATCTATCTATCAGATCAGTCCTCCAATTACTAATTTTCTCCAACATAGACTACTGCAACTCTCTTCTTCTCAACTTACCTCTAAACACCATTTGCCCACTCCAGATCCGGCAAAACTCAGTTGCAAGAATCCTCACAGGAGCAAAAAAGCATGACCACATCACCCCAACACTTATTTCACTTCATTGGCTACCAATAAGATACAGGATTGAATACAAAGTCCTGTCCATCCTACATAAAATTATATATGAAGAACAAGAAAATTGGCTAAGCCCCTACATACAACTACATACCCCAAGCAGAAACCTTAGATCAGCAAATAAGGGACTCCTAAAAACACCACCAACGCACTCAAATCAACTCACCTCAACCCAAAAAAGAGCAATCTCCCTTGGTAGCCCAAAACTTTGGAACTCCCTACCGACTAAGCTCAGAACTCAAGAAAACCTAAAAACCTTCAAAAAGGAGTTAAAAACGTGGTTTTTCAACAAAGCATACCAACTCACCCAATGAATACCACAACATCATTGCCCTCCAATCCAACTTCATGAATAAATGAAATTCATCACATCTAGGTTTTCATAAATAAGAAATGAAACAAAAAATCTGAACTAAATCCTTACACATGTTATCCACTATGCTTAATAACAGTTTGTACTTTGCATTCCTTGTTTAACCCCCCCTTATCCCTGTAACCTTATTTTGTAAACCGTTATGATGGCATTATTTTGACGTTTCCGAATGACGGTATATAAAACTCATCAAATAATTAAATAAATAAATAAATAAATAAATAGATAAATCTATGCGTGGCTACAAACATGCGTATATGCTATAAGCAGTTGTTTGAAAGTTATCCACCCCAACTTAATTCACTAACTCTTCTTATTGAACTTACAGTAAATAAGAAGGCAACTATAAATCAGATAATGAAGACTAGTAGAAAAATGCTGTGTCAAAGAGTTCAAAAGCAGATTTAAATCACAAGTCCACGCCCCTTCCCAACCACTTAGATTCTCTAACCTAATGCTACTAGATAACTCTCTTCCAAAGCTCACCCACCTTGAGGAAACCAGAGAATGAGCATTTTTCTCTGCAGGACCACTCCAATGGAACAGCCTACCTAAGGAAGTAAGATGTCTCTGAAAAAGTACTTTGTTTAAAAAAACCCTAAAAACTTTCGTCTTCAAGAAAGCTTTCTCAAATCGAAATGATAATGGAATACCCCAACATGTCCATCCTCAGATGGTTCTACATAGCAGACTTCTGCCTTCACTTCTGGCCCCTATGTCAAAAATGGACTCTCTAGGTGTTATTGATCTGATGCCTGATGGGAGGAGCAATCAGATAGTAGTTAGCACTCTGTTCGAGATCTGTAGTTATATATGAGAGTTGTGGGTGGATCCTTGGACCAGTGGCAGATGACCACGCCCCCAGGGGATGATCCCAAGAGGGACCACTGGTCAGGCTCAAAGTTAGGAGACAAACACACACTAGTTCTTTTATTAGACAGTATACTGAACCACCAGAGATGGCAGTAGTGAGCTGGTAAACCCAGCTGGGCTGTAGTCCCTCAGATACTGGAACAGCGATCCCTGGAGGCTGAGATATAATATCCCAATGAAGCCCATGAACTAGAAAGTATAGGCCCTCGAAGAGCGAGTACCTGGTTCCAGGGAAAGCTCAGAGAGAATGATGGTAACTCACTGATATAGTTGGTAGTGAAGACTTCCAGGCAGAAGAGTATATGAAGCAAGTCTGGGATCAGGGCCTTCGAGGAGCGAGTACTGGTTCCAGACTGTCACCTGAAAAAACAAGGAGAGAGCGAGGCCCCCGAGGAGCGGGTACCGCTGGTAAGTCCGAGGAGGCAGAGTAGCTTAGGTAGCGAAACCCTTGCTAACTCGAAGTGTTAGAAATTCCGAGACCTTAAATATCCGTCGCAGGCGACGTCATCTTCGGGGGACGCCCCCGAGGTTCACGCCAATGCCCCCTAGGCCTCCAGGAAACATGGTGGTTGCAGCATTGAGCCGGTCCGGGAACACCTGAGGACAAGCGGCAGGAGAACGCCGCGGCAGCCTCTTCCCGCGGACAGAGAGGGAGGCACCAAAGAGGTAAGGAGGGCGGAGAGATGACATCGGGCACCAATGGACACAACACTAGGTGCATATTTGTTTTTCCCCCTTCTTGAAGAATTATGTTGTTCCCTTTTTAGTAAGAATGATGCATTGTCTTGTTCTCTCCTTTCATTTGACTGTTTATGTTCATATTGTACCCCACTCTGAACATAGGAAGGGCAGGCACCCCGAGTAAAATATTAAGGTCTGCCACACACACACATTCCCTCCCCCCTCCATGTTAGGGATAAAGCAAAATTAGCAAACAAAAGAACCCAAGACAGTCTTGTCACCGTAAACAATTCACCAAAAAAGACTGAAAACTCTGAATATCAATTGGTGTACACCTAGTATAAGTGCTGAAATAACTTTTTCAAATTTATTTAAATTTTTCAAATTTTATGTGAAACCGCATCAGCAAGCCTGGCGACGGCCGTGATAACACTTGCCGTCCGGACCTCTCGTCATGTGCGGTAGTTGATACTTTTATACTGTCCAAATTTGTTTGAACATTATCTGTTCTCAGATAATGTTCAAACAAATTTGGACAGTATAAAAGTATCAACTACCGCACATGACGAGAGGTCCGGACGGCAAGTGTTATCACGGCCGTCGCCAGGCTTGCTGATGCGGTTTCACATAAAATTTGAAAACTTTTTCAAATTTATTTAAATTTATTTCAGCACTTATACTAGGTGTACACCAATTGATATTCAGAGTTTTCAGTCTTTTTTGGTGAATTGTTTACAGGGATAAAGCAAAGCCACAGGTCAGCCAGCACCATTTTGGATTATGATGCTAGTGGGGCAGGAGCAATTGGGAATTATTCCTTCCCTCTTTTAGACCTATGGTCAGGATGTATCCATTTACTTTTTACCAAGTGAATAGACAGACATTGCCTCCCTTTATTTTTTCAATGCTTTACAGAGGGTCTGCTGAGGAGTATACTCTGTCACCTTGAAATTTAATATATCGTGGCAAATTGTTTGCTCAGAAAATTAATTTTGGAATCCTTAAAAAGCATGAATCTGTGAGCTTGTTAATTCTCTGTATCTGAAGCTTCTGGAGAAGGAACATCACTAGCATATGCCTGCTCTGCACAAATTGTCACAAACTAGAGATGAGAAGCTGCCTCTGATTTGTCTTTCTTTAGAAACAGAACACTTTCCTCTCATAGGAGAGCCCTGTCATTCATTTTGTCTCTCAGCAAATGTTTTATTCAGCCACTCTGAGGGGCCGATGCAATAATTGTGCACAGAAAACGGGTGCTCGGTGTTGAGCACCTGTTTTCCTAACGCTCGCCCAGCCACCTCTCCTGGGTATAGGATTCAATATTTAAATGAGAGGATTGTGGTAAAAAGGAGGAGCCGGGGAAAAACGTGCGTCCCTAGCATCTCCTCGGCACTGGGCACACAGGAGAGGGGGCTGTCAAGCAGGTTGGAAAAACGGGCTCAATCTACGAGTGTCCGTTTTCTCCCACTACCGGCATAGACACACACAAGATACACAGCCTGGACCATGTATCTTGTGTGTGTATTGGGCGTCCAGAATTCTTTTTATTTCACCAATACTATTAGGAGGAATCATAGAAAGCAGGATTTTTCTTTTTTTTTCAATGCGCCCTTGAATGTGGCAAATCCTTACGCCAGTCCCAGGCCTAATCTATGATGCAAAAGCTCTGGACCTCCATCGACCCATCTGTTGTATGACAGCCTGTGGGAGACCAACAGTTGCAATGCTAGAGGCGGCTCCAATGAGGAATGAGTAAGTGCCGAAACTTTCACTCTGAAGCTCGGCTTTCGCCAATTTTTTTCTTGAAAACTGGTGAAAACTGTATCTGCTTAATGGGGATTTATCCTGGTGCAGTAAAAACAAGCCATCCCCTTTTGGGCATAAGGTCATGTTACCAGACCTTTAACTGCTGTCAAAGTGATGACTTGACCACGTGCCCCTTGATCAGTTTTGGACTGTCACAATCATAGGTATAGCAGGCCGTTCGAGATGCTGACATCCTTCCGCAGCTTGCCCTGTAGCTGTGATGCGTTCTGAGATGGTGCTGTGAACTCACTAATGCGCAAGGCTCCAAAGAATACAAGCGCAAAAGCGCAAAAGCGTGGTCTCGAACTCGTCCGTAGCTACTATGGGCAAGATGTGCCAAAGCAATAACAAGAGGTCATGGGTCAATGGTCTCCACATGTTGTGCTGAGGTAAGGACTTCCTTGCCCAACCCAGCATCGCCCTTTTTACGGCGAAATACTGCTCTGCCTGGCCTGTTTCCAGCTTCGAGAAGAATATTAGAATGGCTAAGTGTGAACAAACAATGTTCCTGGACAGCCCCTGCTGCTTGGCATGTACCATGTAGCTAATCAAGAGATCCTTGGGAACCTGGTGATCAGACCAGTTGTTCGCAATGAGGAACACCTTCACTTTGTTGTAGTTGTGAATGTAAGTGTTCCAGGTGGATGGAGCAAGTGATCTTTACAGCATCTCCCATGCCATCCAGTTCCGAAGGAACATAGCTGTTCTGGGACCTCTCTGCCGATCAGCTCCACTTGTAGCGCCAACCTCCTGAACAGGGACCACTTGCAACGAGAGAGAGAATCCACTATCTCACTGCACATTCCAGGAACATACTTCACTCATGCCATAATGTTATTGTGCAGGCAACATAACACAAACTCCCTCAACAACTCTGCCACCAAGAGGCACTTGGAAGACTGTTTATTGCTGCATTGTCACACCATAATACTACCCATTGGCAAATAAGCACCTCACCCCAGATGTGTACGGCGACTATGGGAAACAGCTCAACAAATGCGATGTTCCTGGTTAAGCCGCCCGCTGTCCAGTGGTCCAGCCAGCGCACTGCACACCAAATTCCTTTAAAATAAACACCAAAGCCAATGCCTCCTGATGCGTCAGAGGATAGCTGAAGCTCATCACTGCTCATCGGTTTAGGAAGCCATGTTGAAACACCATTGCAGTCGTTGAGAAACAGACCATAAAGCGGAGTCTTCATTAATTGGCTTGCTTATCCGCAAGCGGTAGTGGCCATGAACCAAACACACCATGGACCGAATTAAGCGGTGCAGGAAAATTCTGCCCATAGGAATAACTCGCATGCAAAGGCCAGGCTGCCTATGAGGTACCTCATGTACCTCAGCATGACTTTCTTGCTGTGCATGGTGTCAGACACTAGATCAGCTATTTTCACCAGCTTGTCACCTGGGAGTCTGGATTCCATTCGCGTGGAATCGAGCTCGATCCCTAAGAAAGTAAGGACCGTTACCAGGCCCTGAGACTTGTCCTCTGCCAAAAGGGCGCCAAATCTGTGCACCAGGTCATGAAACGTGCCAAACAATTTGACGCATTCAGGTGTACCTGCTCTTCTTATAAACAGGAAATCATCTAGATAGTGAACTAGCGTTGCTAGCCCAGCTGCCTCTGCAATTGCCCAATGTAGGAAGGTAAAGAATGTTTCAAAGTAGGCGCACGAAATCGAGCATCCATTGGCAGACACTTGTCGTAATAGAAGTCCCCCTCGAAATGAAAACAGAGTAGTGGAAAACTCTTGGGTGTACCGGTAGTAGCCAAAAAGCAGACTCGATGTCTGCTTTCTCCATAAGGGCACCCTGCTCACAGGATCTTAGCAGCTCTAATGCAGTATCAAAGGACGAATACTGTACCGAGCAATATTCCGAGTGAATATGGTCATTAACACAGGATGAGGTAGATTACACATTTTCCAGGCTCCTTTTTTGAAACGACTGCCAGAGAAGATACCACAAGAATCTCCAGTGGGGGCTCAACGAAAGGACCAGCAATCCGCCTCAGCTGAACCTCCTTCCTGAGCTTCTCCCTGACAATGCCGGCCAGACTGTGCGCCAAAGGGCATTGACTACCTTGACGGATTGCGGCTGACCTGTGTGGGGAAACAGAAAAACATCTTGGAAACTGCTTAGCAAAGTATTCGCCCCCACCCTATTAGGGTAACGCACCAACCAGGGAAGCATCGCCTGCCACTTTACAGAGGTTGCTCCTTCTGCGAGCATTTGTTTCCCAGGGTGAGGTGCTGAGCACCGACTATAGAAGTGCTTGTATCTACAGTCGGTAGTGGAGCAGGCCCCCCGGTTGTATCTCCAACAGACATCATTAGGGACTTGCATGCGCTTGGCTTGCCTGCATGGGCCTGCTCGCTACGAAAGGACCGCAAGCTTGCTTTGGTGTCGAATGTTCACGCCATCATTTTTGTGAGTCAGAGGCTGACATCCTGTCTTCCCCAAGACATAGCAGACTTACTGGCCATTTTATCCCGAAAGGCCTCATCATAATTAAGCCATGCGAACCCTCTGTGCTTTTTATAAATGCCCAAATAGTGTCCAAGTATGTGAAGAAGGGCTGCACTGCAGCGGGCTCTGCACGCACAACTACAGAAGCTATTCGAGCGAATGCCCGCACCCAGTTAACGATCTCTCTCTCTGTGGGTTTAGCTGCCTCTAGTTCCTTTTTCCTTTCCTCCTTAGTCTGGCCCCGCTTCCTGTGCCCCTCCAGCAACCGGAACAAGTCAATGTAATGTCTGTGCCTGATGCGATGTCTAAGAGCTTTGGGCACAGATTCCCAAAGTTCGTGCTCTGCTCCAGGCAGTTCTGGGGGTCATACCGCCTCCTCCTGATCTAATCTACTTGCCACAGAAGAGGAACACAATCTTCTGAGAAAAAAAAGGAAGATGAAATGGAAGATCCGCTGCGTGAGGAAGACGAAGACCGCCCGTGCCTCGCTCTCTTGTATCCATCCTTTCCTCTGCGCTCCTTTCAAGAGACCTCATCTATGCTCCACCAAGCAGTGCGGGAATCTCTGCCGGTGGCTTCGGTGTCGGGGGATCTGCCATCAGCATCGCTGCAATGGGACACAGCTGAGCGCTCAGGTGATGATTACCGGCGTTGACGGCGTGTCTTCTCACCCCCAGGTTGATGAAGGCCATTTTGAAGCGCTGCAGGGGGCTCCCTGACCCCACATCTGCGCCCCCTCTGGCAAGGACGGTAGTGACTGCTCTCTCCCACGTCCCTACCGCTATCGGGATATGGTGAAAATTCCCAGTAGGAATAAGGGGGGAGATCTGGATGCATATGAGTAGTGAGGCCATCTTTTCCGCATGGACCGGGATTCAAAATCGAAAAGCCTGTACCCCCAGTAATGCACAAAACCGTCCAGCCTCTGGTTCAGCCCGTGCCGTGAATCAGGGCTTCCATGGAAATGCTCAGACGACGAGCGGGAAGCCGGACAGGATGGGGATCTGTACCATGGCTCCTCCCTTAGGCTGCGCATGCTCTTAACGCTGGGCTGGCGAGAAGGTGCAGGGGCATGTTCTGCATGGCTGATCGGGTTTTCAGGTACCAGGCTAGGGAAGAACGGTGGAACAACTTCCAGTAAGAGAACCGCATGGTCCTTGATCTGGTCTCTTATGGGCAGCAGCATCTGTGCTGAGTGCATCAAAACTGCTTCGCAGAATTATCTGAATTCTGTTTGCCTTTTGGAATCTTTTCTACCTTATTCCCTCCTTTCCCAGACAATTTCGCAGCCGCCTTCGCTCCTTGAGGGGGCCAGGATGCCCTACCTCCTCCCCATCAGCGTCTAGCTCTCCTCTGGTCAGAAACGCCAGTGGGCGGGAGGGGCCATAGGTCAGGGTCCTGAAGGTCCCGCTCCGATGGGCACCTCAATGACGGGAGTGAGTAAAACCTCCGTAGCGCACCCTGCTGGGGCCTGCTGAGCCACAGCGGAGGAGTTGGACCTCAGGGGCATCCGTAACAAAGCTTAGCAACACATCAGCTTCACCACGTGCTCACTTGCTCCGGATCGGCCGAATCCTAATTTTTTTATTTTTAACAATCAGAACATGTTTTTTTTTTAGGAGCGAGCTAAATGCAGGATTGCACGGTCTCGAGAAATGGGAATTGGGCGGGAAGCTGGGCAAAATTAAGCCTGCAGCTATATAAATTTCGCCAGCTGCCTGCAAAGTCCAAATTTCTCCTTTTTTTAAAAAATGTAATTAAAGGAGAAGAAAATCTTTTAAAGTGAGGAAGTGCTTTGGCGCTACTCACTCGGGTGATCGGGGCGGGGCTCGAACCAGCATCGCAATCGTGCGAATCGTGCCGCACTGGGGCCAAAGAAGAAGAGACCAAATTAAGGGGAGCCGGCAGGTTTTAAATTTCCCCGGTCACATCGCCCCCCCCGCCAATGTTATCACGCCACTCGCCCGGGCCAATCGAATGGTCCTGCGTCAGGGTGCGTTATAATGACATCACCGCGCCGACACTGGACCGAATGGGAGAAGTGGCGTCACGAGCCATGCCGGCCTGACAGAAGGTGGTGCTCCGCCCAGGACACCGGCCAGACGGTGCCGGTGCCATTATGACCGTCACGGAGGGGAGGGGGATGCGACTCCCCCCTCCCCGCCGCGCATCCCCGATACGCCCAGCACAGCGGGGGCGGCACTCCACACGGATGCGTCGGGCACCTGGTTATTCGCAGCACCTGCACATCCCAGCTGGGCGGGGGCTGCCCATGTTTTTCCTACGTGAGCTTGCCTCATGGCACGTGTGCACGCAGGGGACACTGGCAGGAAGCTGTGCTTAGCCCCACATCACTGGCCAGCTGTCTTTGAGTTAACCAATAGAAGGGTCTGGAGCCCAGAGGGAGGAGGATCCTTCTGACCTGTGCATAACTGCGTGAGGGTCAATGGAAGAGAACGCTCTATAGATAGGTGGAGCCAGCAGGTCGCAGCAGCGATTAGGGCACAAGGCTGTTAACCTGGAAAACCTGGTGAGACATTGCCAACTAACCCTCATCGTGAGCAGATCACTTAACCTCCCCTGCGCCAAAGCTTTGATTGAAAGCCTGCGGAGCAAGAAACCAGGGGAATTGCCTTGCGCTGTACTGTGTACACCAATGGTATTTGATAATTTAGAAGCGAACCATATACAATGAGGAAAAGTGCCCAAAAGAAGATTAAATGCAAGGTATGAGATAGTGAGACGCACAGACCTGTGCGTTTGAAAACTGCTCTAATGATTTTGCACTGCAATTTGTTATTCAGACTCCCAAGTTATACTCAAGTGGTTTGGTTTTCTACGAATGGCTCTATTCCTCTTTTTTCACTGTAATCTGCACATTTATTTGTTTTGAGCAGTATAAAACTGATTATAATTCTTTTTTTGTATTGACCGGCATAAAACATACATGTGGTATTGCAGTGATGATGGGAAAGGATGATGAAGTATGTTTTATGTTTTACTGACTGGAGTTCTTTGTAAACCACTGCAGGTTTTTCAGAATAAAAAGTAGGCAATCAAATAAAGCAATAAGTATAACAGTTTGCATCTTGGGGCAATGGGAGTGCATGTGATTGACAATGCAGTTTAAAAAAGTATATTAATCACACCACAGAAGTCAAACTCCTCTCCCAATACACAGCAATCCAATATGGAGAGGGAAAATATATATTCCCAAAAATATTAAAATCCTTATTGAATATATGTAAGTAAAGAGAAAGGTATCATAAAGTTAAAGTGCCATGATACCTTTCTCATTACTTACATATATTCAATAAGGATTTTAATATTTTTGGGAATATATATTTTCCCTCTCCATATTGGATTGCTGTTTAAAAAGGTATGCCATATGTTTGACATTTTCTACATTAAAACATTTTTAAAATATGTGATTATGCAACTGCATAGAATAAGTTGGCAAAGGGTTAAAGAAAAATGTATTATAATAAGTAATGGTTCAGCAGTGGTTATGATAATAAAGCTGTTGTAGACATAATGGGGTCAATTTTCAAAGCATGCTAATTTTAATTAAGCTCCTAAATTTCATGCATCGAAATTTAGATTTTCAGATGAGAGTTCACTTAAATTTAGGGATCTAAACCTTAATTTATACCTATATTCATAGATATAGAATCCTAAGTTAGGTGCCTGGGGCAGAAAATCAGTCTTAAGTTCCTAACTTTTTCCTCCACCCTAACTCCACCCCCCTAGGTACCATCTTTCAGGCACCTAAGTTTACGGATTCGGCCCAAGTCAGTTTTCAAAAGGGGCAATTTGGGCGCTCAACTCCCAAACTTTGGGGGTCATTTATCAAGCGGATTGCATGCGATACCAAGATGAAGGCGGAGTTGGGGGCGGAGTCAGCCCCGGAACAGGAGAAGTCGGGGCGGCACCGGGGCTGACGACGTGAAGACTGCGCAGACAGTGAAAGGTAAGCACCTTTATCGCTGTCAGTTTCGCGCCGAATAACTACACCTTTTATGGTGTAGTTATTTGGTGTGACACCGGCAGCGATCGCACCGCGGAGAGGTGCGATCGCTGCCGGTGTCACATCAAATAACTACACCTTTTATGGTGCAGTTATTTGGTGTGTGACACCGGCAGCGATCGCACCGCGGAGGTGCGATCGCTGCCGGTGTAACACCAAATAACTACACCTTTTATGGTGCAGTTATTTGATGTGACACCGGCAGCGATCGCACCGCGGAGGTGCGATCGCTGCCGGTGTCACACCAAATAACTACACCTTTTATGGTGCAGTTATTGGTGTGACACCGGCAGCGATCGCACCGCGGAGGTGCGATCGCTGCCGGTGTCACACCAAATAACTACACCTTTTATGGTGCAGTTATTTGATGTGACACCGGCAGCGATCGCACCGCGGAGGTGCGATCGCTGCCGGGTTGTCACACCAAATAACTACACCTTTTATGGTGCAGTTATTTGATGTGACACCGGCAGCGATCGCACCGCGGAGGTGCGATCGCTGCCGGTGTCACATCAAATAACTACACCTTTTATGGTGCAGTTATTTGGTGTGACACCGGCAGCGATCGCACCGCGGAGGTGCGATCGCTGCCGGTGTCACACCAAATAACTACACCTTTTATGGTGCAGTTATTTGGTGTGACACCGGCAGCGATCGCACCGCGGAGGTGCGATCGCTGCCGGCTATCGCAGGACCACCCCCCCCCCCCGCGGGATTCACTATGCCTTGCGGCATTCGTAAATCCAGCCCTTTGGAACCAAACCCTTTGAAAATTGATCCTAATAACACTATTAAGAGGGAAAAAAAATAAAAGCAAGATAGGTGATAAAGCTATATTTATCATATCATCCTCAATCAGTCTTTGCCTAGTGAGAAAGTTAGAATATTTATGCAGAGGCCAGGTATGGGGAGGACGATTCTCAAAGCATTTTACATGTGTAGAAATGGTTTTCTCTGAATTAGCAGGCCTCTCTGTAAATTGCCCTCCCAATGCGGCTATAAGTCCAGGGGGATGTGCAACACCAGGAGTACTTTTATCTCTGCTGAGCGAAGGGGATTCTCGGGAGCATGCTCAGGTCTATTGCACTGGTAAATGGTATTTTCAAATTGGCCCGCAGAATTTTACAGCTAACAATCTACCTGCAGGACGAAAACAAAAAATGGACGCAAGTACTATGAGTACTTTGTACCTATAGCAGGTTTCAAAGTGGAAGTAGGCAAGTGCCTTCCCTTTAAAAACTGGTGCAAAGCCCACAGGGGAAAAGCACGCGCCCTCATGCTGCCAGCGCAGAAAGTTTGAAAATTGTCCTCTGCATATTTTAGAAATATTTAAAATGCTTACAATTGTTGTTGTTTTTCTGGGTCTCCATAGTGGGTTTGTGTACTATCCAGTCACCTGAAGAAATAAAAATCAATGCATTGGGGAGGATAAGGTATAATTATTTCAGCTAGATCCTTTTCATAGGACACCCACCAGTTTGCATCTTAAAATATTCATTAGTCCAAAGTTATCTTCTCTTATCCAGCTGCTTTATTGGAGTGAGGGAGGGAGTCTGGACAAATTTTAATTTGAGCATGCGATTATGTAGCAAGATGGCGGATGACGGTCTGACAGGCGAGGGAGGAAGTACCCCAGAAGATTGCACTTACATGCGATAATTAAAAATGTTTTAACTTGAAATTCACATTCACTATTCTGAATGATTAGAAAGGGTAATTAATCACAATAAAATGGGCATTAAAAGGTGTGAACATACAATCTTAAAACATCCTGTCTGATTCCACAGAGACTTTTTCAATACATTACAGCTCCAAATGTATAGACTAAGGGGTTGATTTTAAAAGCGTTGCTCATGCTAAAATGCCAATACAGGTGTGTATGTAGGCCACACGTGAGCAACGCAGATTTTAAAAGCTGAAATTTATGCGCGTAAATGCGCGTGCGCGAGCAAAAATTAAGGGGACAGAAAAGGAGCGGGCATAGGCATGGCAGGGCGGGGCCAAAGGTCATGCGCGAAACTCCGTATTTTAAATCCAGAGGCTACAGTGCCTGGCAGCTTATTAGCTGCCTAACTTTACTGCTGCTCCTGATGAGGAGCAAGTCTGCAGATCTCGCATTTTAGGGCTTACATGACAAGGTGAGGGGGTCCAGATCAGCTAGGGGTTGGGCAGGATGAAGAACCAGAGGGGGTCTGGATGACCTCGACATTGTCTGGACAAACTGGTGCACTGATTGGCAAAACTGGAAATGTCCTTCATGCATGTTTTAAAATTAAGAGCATATATACGCAGAGTGGGGTAAATTTTAAAAGCTACGTGCAGGCGCCCGCACATGGATGCCCGATTTTATAACATGCGCGCGCATGTTATAAAATCGGGGGTCGGTGCACGCAACGGGGTGCACAATTGTGCACCCTGTGCGTGCCGACGCCCGTGGCCTTCACCTGTTCCCTCCCAGCCCGCTCCGAAACTTCCCAACCCCCTACCCTAACCTCCCTTCCCCTTCCCCTAACCAACCCACCCCCTATCTCTACCTTATCTCTACCTCCCCCCAGACCTCTGTCCTACCTTCTGCGCCTGCAGATTGCACAGACTGGCACTTGGCCGGCACACAAAACTCCAACACAGCGGCAAATGGCCACTGTGTCGGAGGCCTCTGGCACTGGACCACCCCCGCCCCCCTTCCCCGTCCCCTTCCCCACCCCTTTTTCAAAGCTCTGGGACATAGATGCGTCCCGGGGCTTTACACGCATCACCGGGCCTTTGTAAAATAGGCCCGAAACGCGTAACCCCACTAACGCGCGTAGGGCTTTGAAAATCTGGCCCAGTAAGTGTATTTTCAATCATGCGTGCACAAGTGCACGCATGATTTAAAATTCCATTTGTGCATGTATTGGCACACGCGTGCTCATTTTAAAATTAGCCCGTAAGATTTTTGGTTTTTAGAATTTAGATTCTGGCCATCTTCAGTGCCAGCAGCACCGGCTCCTTGCTGCTTTCAGAAGCTGCAGCAGTGCAGAGGCTCTGGAGGTTTTCAAATAATGAATCTGAAAGAGCCTGCTCCAACCACACCAATCTAACTTTTAGGGAACTTACAAGGTCATTCTTCAAATTGCAAATTTAAATGAGGGAAAGGGGAGGGGTTTGGGCGGGGTTTAGGAAAACGAGGGGCCAGTGGTGCTGTGCAGGCGAAAACGCACCGCCGTGATGCGGCAGCCTACTCAATATCACTCCCCCACCCCTTTTCTTCCCGCGGCTCATCATTCCGCTATTATATTTACAGCGGAATGATGAGCCTGTATGTTTACAGCAGAATGATGCATCCAGGGGTAAGGGTTTTGGAATTTCATTTGAAAAGCCCCCATGACCACTGTGCTGCCAGGAGTAATGGGCATACAAAGACAGCCAAAAATTCTCAGGTCTATTTGACACACTGAGGTGCCTAAATTTTCATCTGAAAATGTACTTATTTGGATTTAGCTCATGTCTTATCCTTGGAAGCTCAAGGCAAGTTATTTTCAGGTACAGCAGGTATTTTTCTCTGTCCTCAGAGTGCTCACAATCTAAGTGGCTCATCCACTAAGCCACGTTACACCATTTATCACGTTTTTCACATGGTAAATGCCCTAACATGGAGATAAGATGAGATATTTGAAATATCTCATGTTAAATGAGCCCTGGTACCACAAATATAAAAATGAGCGTTTGCATGCTATGAGCTTATTAATACCCTAAATTAAATAACGTGGCTTGCTGAAAAAATTTGCAAGCTGCGTTACTAGACCTGTACATCTCAAGGCTCCCGGGGCACTGTATTAAAGGGGCTGCTTTGCCCTGCGAACACCACTCCCAGCTAAAGTAGTAAAAAATCCCTGGAGGTGCGCATTGAATCCCTGTATCATATCTCCCATCACCCACTGCTATTTAGATGACGTCTACCCCTGCAGTATGAAAATCCTGTAGTGTCAGTGAACCTAATTAATCTTTTGTCATAACATCAATGTCATCATATGCCCAAAATACCTACACATTCGTAGCTTTGCAGTCCAAACAATCTCATCTGAATCCATTTCGGTCAAAGACAGCTTGAACTCCTCTGGTTGCTCAAAGAAGACTTCAGTATAATTTTTCAGTTTTGAAACCGAGTCATCAAGAAATTCAATGTCCTAAAAATTAAGTCAGAAAACCATTTAAAAATATGCATTCTTATGAAACTAATCACAAAATTAACAGCAAAATGAAATGCAACTCGGCAGCTAGATAACAGCTACACAGCAACTCATTAGTAGCAACCATACAACAATTCAACAATAATTCATAAGTGACTCACTGTCTACTCACTATTAGTTAAATAGGAACTCATTGGAAGATTATTAGCCACTCATTAACACCATATTAACAACCCAAGGGCAACTCATTAGCAAATCACTAGCAACTTTTCAACTTAGTAATAGCCAAATAGCAACTCAGAAGCCAAAAAGCAATTCACTGGAAGTTCAGCCACTCATTAGTACCTAATTAGCAATCCAATAGCAACCTATTAGCAGAAAGACAGAAATTCACTGGCTGTTGATTAGTCACTCATTAGCAATTCATTAACATTTTCAATTGCAACTTAACAGTTCTATAGCAGCTCATTAGCAATTCAATGGTTATTAGTAACCGTGTAACAGCAATTTATTTTTACATATTAACCTGATTAAATACCTTTGAAAATTGCCCTCCAAATATTTCCCTTTAGCTATATTTATACGGATAGAGTATTCTGAATGAAAATTGACCTCCTCAAACGCATCTAAAAGTACATGCAGTTTCCACAACAAATACACCTTAAACCATGGGAATAACAGGCACTCCTGGGGGATACATTTAGGTTGGGGGAGGCAGACTGCACACATACATTTATTTCCAAAATCACACATGCTATTTTGCGCCTTCTTCATCGTCTGCACAAATAGCGGGTGTGAAGTGGAGTGCTATGTGGAAAACATTTCATAACGATCAGAAGAAGCCCTTTATTTCAATGCCCGACTCTGGCCGAGTTTCGCTCATAGAGCTGCCTCAGGGGCAACTAAAATTGAACAAATAAATATAAAACCTTAAAACAACACAATTAAATAATTCAAAACAATAAGGACATAAAATACATGTATAGATGTACGTACTTAAATCATAAAATAAAATACATGTATAGGTGTTCAGATAAAAATTAAAATAACACAATTAAATAATTAGAAATATAAAATACATGTATTAATGTGTGAATACAAACAAAAAGTGCTTGATACATGTATAGCTATATAAACTCATGGAATCCAAACAGATTAAAATTGCATTTGGACATCAACATGGTGTAGACAGAAAACAAAGAATGAATGATTCAATAGAACTGGAGAGGCTGACTTTCTATGAATGTAATTCTTAATCAGAGGATATAGTGGAGTCAATGTAATCATAGTTAGTGCTTACTTCAATTAGCAGGACTTAAAATATGCCCTTTGGTGGGGCTGTGACAGAATCCAACCCATTGCAGCCAAGGGAGATCTCAGCGGGGCCGTGATAGCCTCGGGTCACGACAGGTTGGGGTCTATCTCAGTGGGGCTGCGACAGAGCCCAACCTGTCGTGGTCCAAAGAAGGTCTCGGCAGGGCCATAACAAAGCCCAGCCAGTTGCGGCCCGAAGGAAGTCTCAGCAAGGCCGTGACGGCGCCCAACCCAACACAGCCCGAGGGAGGTCTCGGTGGAGCCGCGACCTCCCTCGGGCTGTGTCAAGAAGAAAGGCCTATGGCCCACAGTTGACAGAAAGATGCATCTAGCGATTGCAGGGCCACTGCCTCCCACCTCCCCTCTTGCACTAAATAAGGGGTATTGTGGGTGCGGCCAAGGCACAGAAGAAAGAAGAACACCTGAGAGGGGTATGTGTGCGTATCTGTATGTGTGTGTGTTTGTATAAGAGAATTTGCAAGGGTGCAAAAGAGAGAACCCCTGCATGTGTGCATGAGGTAGTGAGAGCCTGCATGTGTATATGAAAGAGAGAGAGCCTACATATGTGCATGAGAGTGCCTGCGTGTGTATGAGAGAGAGAGCACCTACATGTGTACATAAGAGAGAGAGAGAGAGCATCTGCATGTGTGCATGAGGGAGAGAGAGCCTGCATATGTGCATGAGAGTGCCTACGTGTGTATGAGAGAGAGCACCTGCATGTGTGCATGAGAGAGAGGAAGAGCATCTGCATGTGTGCATGAGAGAGTGAGAGCCTGCAGATATGTATGAGAGCGAGGACTGTATGTGTGTATGAAAGAGGGAGAGCCTGCATGTATGCATGAGAGTGCCTGTGTGTATAAGAGAGAGCACTTGCATGTGTATGAGAGCTGCATGTGAATGAGAGAGTGCATCTGCATATATGCATGAGAGCCTTCAGATGTGTATGAGAGAGTCTGAATGTATGTATGAGACAGAGAGCCTGCGTGTGAAGGCCTGGCGTGTATGATTGAAAAACAGAGATAGCCTGAATGTATGTGTGAGAGCCTGCATGTGTATGAAAAAGAGAGTGCCTAAGTGTCTGAAGGAGAGAGAGATGATAAAGATTGTGTGGCCCCCTTCACCCAAATCCACAACAATCTCTGGGAAATCAAAAGATGCCAAGTATTTATTTATTTAATGGTATAAAGAGAGGGAGATTTTTAAATTATTTAATCTTATAAAATTTTAAATAATGGGGTGTTATTTCATGTGTCTGATGTTTCAAAATATTTTATTGGTGTTTGGGAAATACTAGAACAAATCTATATGATTTTTTAAATCATTAGGGACCCATTACTGAAAGATGGCCGTTTAAGTAACTTGGCTGGATATAACTTATCCGGCCAAATTACACAGTACATACAGTGGCACGGCTATGTTGCTGAATGTATGCATATATATTTTGTACTTAGTCGTATAGGTTATAACCATATAACTTATGTGGCCAAGACTGAATACTGCTCCTTAGCAACATAAGTTATGCATCTAAGTCCCTCCACCCACAACATATGCAGCTAACCTTTTAGCCATGTAAGGGTCTTATGTGGTTAAGCAGCATCCACTAAACGTAAGCGCATATTCAGCGGCTGCTACTTAACTAAAAAAAGTTCAGCTTATCTGCCTAAGTAGCACTGAATGTGCTTTAAATATTGGGCCCCCTATGTTTGTCAGCTGCTTTGATATATTCATTCTTTTCATGGTTTTAATATTATGAATGATGTCCTATCTCTCTTGATTTTACTGCTTGATGTTTTGTGAAGAGTGATTATGTTTCTGTTTTTCCATTCTTGCATGCATAGTACAGTTGGGCCAGAGCATGTTTGTGAGCGAGAGAGAACGAGTGAGCCAATGAGCATATGTTTGAGCAAGAGGACTATTTAAGCCAGTGGGCCTGAGTGTAAAAGACAGCGACTGAGTCAGTGAGCATGTGTGTGAGCAAGAACGAGTCAGTGAACATGTGTGTGAGCATGTATATGAGAGAACATGAATGAGCCAGTGAGCATGTGTGAACAAGAGTGTCAGTGTGGGACACAGTGGGCATGTCTGTGAGAGAGAGAGCATGTGAACCAGTGAGCATGTACGAGAGAGCACGTGAGATCTACATGAGATTGCCTTCCAACCTTTCCAATCTACCTTCCAATTGCCTTCCAACCTTTCCAATCTACCTTCCAATCTACCTTTCTATCTACCAATCTACCTTTCTATCTACCAATCTACCAATCTACCTTTCTATCTACCTTTCAATCTACCTTTCTATCTACCAATCTACCTTCCAATCTACCTTTCCAATCTACCTTTCCAATCTACCTTCCAATTGCCTTCCAACCTTTCCAATCTACATGAGATTGCCTTCCAATCTCTACGTGAGATTGCCTTCCAACCTTTCGCAAGAGACTAAAGACTTGGCTTTTTAAACAAGCCTTCCCGGACAGCTCATAACCCCCTCCAGTTCATATAACAATGTCTCTATATAGTACTGTAAATAATTATTAAATTTATTTATATTTCCCTTACAGTTCCTGTTACACCCCACTCTCCCCCTTTCTGCTCATTCCATGTTATTTACCCCTGTTTTTTGTAACTGCTTCCCCCCGTGCACAAGTTTAGTTATACTGTTCATTGCACCCCTTGTTCTATGTGAACCGGCATGATGTGACTTGTTCATGAATGCCGGTATATAAAAAAGCTAAATAAATAAATAAATAAAATCTAGTGAGCATGTGTTTGAGAAACAATATAAGGGAGTTTGTATGAGAATGAACATTGTGTTAGACAGCGAAAAAAGTTTGTGCATATCTCCCTCCCTTTACTAATCCATGACAATCTCAGGATGACTGGAATCTAAAGTTCCCAGATATGGAGAGCAGGGGATTTATTTTTGCTTTAATTTAGCTATTGGATGTTGCTTGCTTGTCTGCTAGTTTGAAATATTTTATTGATGTTTGGGAAATTAAAAAAAAAAGTTATGTTCGTAATCATTGGAAGTTCTTTTCATCAGCTGTTTTGAAATATTTACTCTTTTTATTAGTTTGGTTTTACTATTATGATTGATGCTTTAAATTTCTTGATGTTATTGTTTGATGTTTCGTGAGGTATTATATTTGTTTTTCCGTTCCATACAGTCTGGCTTGTTGCGGTTTCAGGTTCAGTTTTTGTCTGCATGTTTCCATTTATACTTTATTATCTCCTTATTTTCATTATGGTGAAGGTCTGTCTGTGTTCTACATGTATGACTGAGGTGAGGTATTCTGCTAGCGTGTAGCAGTGTTTCAAGGAGTGACTAGGTATGTACACATTTTTTTTCATTTGAGCAACAATTTTTTAAACCAACAATTTTTGAGCACCAACATTAATGTTCCATTTCTGTGTATAGTACAAAGAAAAATGTATGTGAACGATCATGTACAACCTGTAAGCAATGCTCAAAAATGTAAGAGCAATCACTCATATGCTCAGCTTAAAGGGCACCATGGCATGTAGTTTCTGTGCAGGGATCTAAAACAGCTTGGCTCATTCTGTTTTCTTAATAGCAGGTGTATTGGTGTTTTAGGGGCTGATGTAGTATTTTCAGTGTTGCCTTTTCATAGGTAGGGTTATTACTTTTAAGTGCTGGTAGTTAGTGCTGTTTTCATAGGGGAGGATTACTATATCGCAATTCAGTTTACGTAAAGCTTTCTGAAGGCCGAGCCCACACCCAACACCCATTACAATAAGCTGTAATACCATATGGTTGCGGGTGGCTTTTTTGCAGTTTTCTGGTTGGTGCCATAGTAGTGCAAGTTGTACGAGATATTTTTACCTTAGAAGACTGTACTTTGAATGCTCTTTTTCATATAAAATCTGTTATTATAAATTACCCTTGCACCAGCCCTGGCTCCATAAGAGAAAGCAGGATTCCCATCTGGAGCTGGGTTAGTGGCTCTCCCTCGTCTCGGCCAGGGCTTAAGTTTTTCTTTTTATAAACCCAGGAAAAACTGTGGATCACTTCTGGTCCCCTATCCCCTGGAGAAGGTAGGCAGAGTCAAGCCTGGGGAGCCATAAAAAGCAGCAGACTGTGTACCCTGCAGTCAATGGGAATGCACTGGAGTGGTGGGAGGGTGGTGGAGAAGCGGAGGCAAGCTACAGGCTCGGGAAGGGAGAGAGTGAGCCAGGAGGAAGAACCTGTGCATTGTTGGGGAGGCTTCTGTCTGAGGTGACTGGACTGAGCTGTGAGAGGAGCAGTTAAGCTAGGGAACATGCAGGTCTCAGAGTGGGACTGGAAACGAAGGAGGAGGAGGCTGCTGCAGAATGAGGAAGGGCTGGCAGCAAGCAAGAACTTTAAACTATGATGCGACAGTGCTGGGGTGGGAGCAATCACTGTGTGAGCACATAAGCAGCAGCACAACAGTAGCGTGTTAGAGAGAATGTGTGTATGTGTCATATACCTATACATACACTTTGTGTCAGGGGGAGAGTGCATATGTGGGTGACACACACCCACTCACACTCACTCTCAGTATGTGGGTTTATCTGTGTGTCTGAGAATAGAGAGTATGAGTCAGTGCATATAAAGTTTCTCAATCTATAAATCTGTTTGTGTGACTGAGCTCTGACACTGGCTGGCAGTGTAGTTGTCTCATTACTTTCACTAGTTCAAGAGCTGCTTGGTTGGTCAGACCAGGATATTGGTGTGCGTATGTTGACCGAATTGAATGGATGGAACAGTTTACTCACCGCTGGTCTAGAGTACGCTCTATTTCTTAGTTATTGAGGAAAAATGGAAATTTATTTTAGAGATATTTAGGCTTAATTTTGTCAGCTTCCAGAGTCAACTTGGCGTGCTTTAGGGAGCTGTTGACACAAGTGCTGCAGAGAAAGTGCACGAGGGAGTCAGATACCCTGTAGGTTGGTTTTGAAAAAAATTCCCCCCGGCTAATATTTTCCTGCAATCTGCCCCTGGATAGAGGGTAAAACATGCCTAAAGTGCGAGATTGATTTTAAATCCAAAAATCCAGTTTCTTCCTGCTCTTGGCCTTCTCATGCTAAACATGTTTTACTGTAATAGTTAAATAGTTACTAGATAATTATTTATCTTTTGCTCAACTAGATTGTAAGATTCATGGAGCAGCAGGCACTATCTTTTTAATGCATCTACACGGTGCTACATATGCCTAGTAGCACTACAAAAATTGTTAACTACTAGCAGTAGCAGTAGAAGTAGTAGTAGTAATAATGTGAGACTCATCCTGGAGATGGCTGCATGGTTGGTATCAACAACAAGGCTTTGGGTTCTTGGCTCATGGTCTGATATTCAATGAACAAAGTCTGCTGAGAAAAGATAGATCACCAATCTGAACCAGCATGGCACTTCCTATGTTCTTATGAGATCCTCTTAATATTTATAACAGGATAGAAGACAATGAAGCATCTAATTGTCTGATGACCTATTTAGCATTTTAAAACAAATGAAACATCACCAGTGCTAACAGTTATGCTCAATAATTATGCTTAACTATTATGGAAGTGATAACCAAGTTAATTTCCCAGGGAATACAGTTTTAGAAGCACATTGAACATGGAGGACATCATTCATGCATGTGATACAGTACCTCTGGGTTTATTTCAGCTTCTGGTTCACTAGTTAATCTGTACCTCTTTCCGTGTTGCAATAATTTTCGACAAACGGGAGGCTTGTCAATTTTTATGAATTTCTTGTCAGAATATTTGACTGCTTTTGTGACATCCTAAAATTAAAAAAAACTGATTTCAAATGACATTCATTTGTGTCCTAAATATATCAGTATATTGCATTTAGCAAGCATTAGAAAAAATAAAATTTCCAAAATATTTTTGTGCATGTGTGAGAAGTTGACAAAGATAGAGAGACATGGAGAGGCTGCGTTGGTGTTATGTCAGCAACAGTGAAAATGTTTGTGGGTGTGGGTGTGTGTGTGTGTGAGCATGTGTTGACAGGGATGTTGTCATTGTGTGGTGTGTGTGTGTGTGTGTGTGTATGAAACTGAGGATGTCTGTGTATGTGTGTGAGAATACGTATACGAGTTGAATGTGTGAATCAGAAAGGGAGTGTGTTTGTGTGAACGTGTGAGAGAAGATAGTGTACTTTTGTGAAATAGAGTATGATTGTTTATGAGAAAGGAAGTACATTTATGTGTGTTCTGTCTTTTTTCAGCCTGCATGCACAGCTTTCCATTGCTGGTCAATTTATATACATAACTTCCGCAACATTGGAAAGAATATGGTCTTTCATGGATTCATGTACAGGAATAGAAGTCATTTGATTGCATTTGATATAGTCACAACAAGCACCTATTTTCCAGTGCTATGGAACTTATGCACTAAGAGGTCAATATTTAAAGGGTTCTGTCTGGCTAACCTTTGGAATTAGCAGGAAAAAATCCAAGATTTGAATATTTCTCCCTGCAACTGGCTAAATATTGTCTGGGCAACTCACTACCTGCTCAAAATGTATCCAGATAAAAAGAGACGATGCTGGAGACATTCCCAGGATACAGTTTTACTTTGATCTTCAGCGTTGCCTGGACAAAGTTGAATACTCCGGGTCAAACCCCTGTCCCAGAGTTATCCAGATAATGTTATTCAGGCATATTCAGCGGAAACCTGATCCAGGTAAGTTCTGCTGAATATCCAGCTAAAGTTAGCGGTATAACTTTACCGGGATAACTTTCCCACTTGCTGGCTTACTCAATATGGACCTCATGATTTTTTAAGTTAGGCAGGTAAGCTGAAAAAGGACACGAATGGATATCAGCCTCAGCATAAGGATTTCTCCAGCACCAACTATAAAGAATGCTTAAAAACAAAGGAAACAATTTTAAGGCAAAAAGAAAAAAAAGTTTGCAAATCAAATCCATCAAGATATAATCCCAAGAAAAACAATATTCTGAAATACTGAAGAAAAAAAACCCTGTTTTTAACATGAAAAGTCTGAAACAAAATCTTTCAGACGTATTATGGCTCTCGTATGCAATAGCCTTCAAATGCAAGAAGTCTGATTACTGGCACCTTATTTTTTATGTTATAGAAGGTATAAAATTATAGCTATGTCAGCTCTATATGGTAATAGGATTTTTAAAGATAATATTTCTAGAAGAGAAAAGGACAAAGGAAATACAGATAGTTGCTTAAAAAGTTATGTTCTAACTTACCTTTATAAATGAATCGTTATTAATAGTGATATATACACGAAATGATAAGGATGGATAGACATCAATAACTTTATAAAGAAGGACAACTCCATGGTGCTGGACCGATTCTGACGTCTGCATGACTGGCCCCACGGGAGACAGTGATGTTACACGCCATTTGACGTGTGTTGATGAATACTCAACCGATGGTTCTATTTCTGGATCCCTTCCTTTAACGTGTAAAACTTTAAATGTAATGTCAAATTTGTTATCTGTAAAGACATATACAAGTGCAGTTCCAATAACTTCATGCCTTTCACAATGATTAGCAAGCAGTGTCCAACTGCAAATCTTGCTAGTACATACCATGCAAGCAAAGAGAATGTGGAAACTGAATGGATTTAAGAATGGCCGGATCACATTGGATGTCAAATATAGGGCCTCCCACAATCCACGTTTTTTTAAGATAATCAGCAAACTTGCTCCAGGACATAACAGAATATTTGATGTGAACTTTCTTCGACACTTCAAATATCAAACCAGTAATGGAACACTGGTAAATCCCTTCGCCGTCTATGATTAGCCTGCACAGAAACAGAGCACATCTTTTGAAAAGTTGCTGGTGAAACTTCAGTGCTCGTGAAAGCACTGGACTAAAAGCAGTGGCTGAAGTCACATGTACTGCACGCAGACCCTCACAAATCGTGCATATAAATTCTGATGTGCATATGCTATGCCAATCTCAGATCTCCTGTGGGCTATGATAGGCAAATGTCCATTAGGGATTAGGTTAAGAATAAGCACAATTCACTTAAGACTTTATGGGGGAATTTTGTCTGCTTTAGGACAAAATCTGCAGGTACATTTAATCCAAAACTTCTGCATCAAGGTCCAAAGAGAAGCTACAAGTGTACTTTAATTTTGAAACTTTTGTACCTGTGGACTTTTGCAGCTACAGGTGCAGCTATTTTCTATAGAAACTAATGAAAAATACTCTCTACAGCGCAGGAATGCCTGGCCTCAAAGCACGCATGCTGTGGAATAACACACATACTTTTAGCCATTCTGATATAGGGCAATTTTCAGACAGGCCAATTTATGCATGTAAATTGCTACTTACCCATGCAAATCACTATGAAAATTGCCCTCCCTGAGTGTAATGAACTCAGGTCTACAGAAGTGAGAAGATGCAGACAGGCGCCATCTCACTTCCCATTTGTATCATGTGTTTGTAGGTTGTACTTAGCTATTTAGAATTTTGTTCAAAAAGTGGTCAATTAAACAAAGGAAAAAACATACCTCAAAATCCAAAAACTGTGAAGGACATGAATACAATGGCATGTAGAAAAAAAGTATATATATATATTTTCATTATTCTTACACATAAATCCAGGAGCCCAAAAAAGGAAATCAAACAAGGCAAGGGAATTTTGTTCAGGGAAATGCAGGGAAAAAACTCTATGCTGTAAGTTGTACCTACAGAAACTGTCCTTTAGAAATTTTTCTGGGCATCAGCTTTTCCTTCTGGTTCTGTTGACATACAGAGACATAAAGTTACATTAACTCACTGATACACCAACAACATGCTTTTAAGATCATTCTAATGTTCTTTAGGGGATTAAAAAGCTTACATTTTGGGCCATGCAGTGTTCACAGAGAGTTTTGCCATAAAATCCTAAATGCAATGGAGAAAAGCAATTGTTCACTCATAGGAAAGTTACCTAACAATTGTAAATTTCATGTTGAATAGCTTGGAAAAAAAGCCATACCATACCAGATTCACAAGCCTGCTGTGGTGATATTCTACTCTCAGTTTCTTCTTTGGCTAGAAAAGGAAAGCTATGCATAACTTTATATGGACTGCAAGCTATGTCTTCATCAACAAAAAGTTCATGTTACCAAAAATGTTAATGCACTAACTTATTTCCATAAAAACCCCACAAAAAAGTGAGCAATGTTAAGATCAAAATCTAATGATTCTTAGTTTAGACATGAATATAGCAGACTCCTGTTTCTTTAGCTATATGAGCATCAGTTTTAAGAGAGTTACTGGAGGTGTCTACCTCCGTGAGATTCAAAAGAGAGGCACAGTTCAGGAAATGTGGAAAAAAGGATTTGCATCCACATAAAAGAAGGGGAGTAGCTTGCTTGTTACGGCGGTTACTACCCCAAACCAAAAATGCCTGATACTTCACTTTCAATGCATATCCAGTATAGCTCTCTGCTTCAACGGCAGGTGGAATGAAGAAAAGATGTTTTATATTCAGACATCTACTAACAAGGACTGAATTACATAGTCTGGGTAAAACAAATAAGCATGGTTGTAGCTTGCTTGTTACGGCAGTTACTACCCCAAATCAAGCCTGATACTTCACTTAGAATACATATCCAGCGCAGCACGCTGCTTCACGGCAGGGGAATGAAGAAAAGAGGATTTGTATTCAAACAACAAGGACTGAATTCACAGGCTGGATAAACAAGCGTGGGAGAAGCTGGCTTATTACAGAGGTTACTACCCCAAACCAATTAGCTGGATACTTCACTCAGATACAGCTCCAGCACTGCTATCTACAATGGTGGGGGTGGAAGGGAAATAGAACCAAAAAAGTAATTTAAAGGGACAAAAGTAACAAAGTATGGAAAAAAAAAGTGTGAAAGCTTGCTGGGCAGACTGGATGGACCATTTGGTCTTCTTCTGCCGTCATTTCTATGTTTCTATGATGCTTAAGGAAAGCATTTGCACTTCACGTGCCGCCAGCTGTAATGACTGACTCTGAATTCCAGTGAGGCTTTTTAGATTCAGATGAGCAATTCTGGTCAAAGTGCACTGATGTTTTGCTTGTTGTGGGGATATTTTTTTTACCAACAGTTTCCTTCTTGCTCCTTTGTACTCCCAAGTTCGACTGGATCCAGGGCTGCGATCTGGCACCGTGACCTGGAGATTTTTTTCTCCCCTTATGTTATATCCCCTCCAAACGTGTGCAGTCTCCTCATTACAGCGATTGTTCTGAGCCAGGGGCCTTGCACCAGAGCTCCATCCAGAACCTGAAATCATGGGCCTTGAATCTGCTTGCCGGGGGTCGCAGGTAAGCAACGACCAGAGCTCCCTCACATCCCCCCAGCATCCCAGGGGCTGCGAATACTGCCTTTGCAGCATCTCCAGCTGACCTGGGGCACAGACAACCCGAGTCAGAGACTGAAGTGGGAACCTTCAGCATGGCTGAGTGTAGCACTATTACTGATCCAGCGGGCTGGTCCCATATTGATGTTTTTAAAGTTGCCAGCATAAAGTATTGTTTTATTTGGAACAGGTAAAACTTTATGGCTCATGATCTTTTAAGCAGGTGTTTCAAGGAATATTACATATGGTCCATTTAAGTGTTCTTGAAATAGTTGGAAGAAAGCAAAATAATTTATAAAGTCAGATTTAAGCATGAATGCACAAATTATTTCAGAAAAGTACAAAATATTAGCTAAATGTTGGTTGTTTTTACTTAACTTAATTTAGTTTTTATTAAGCCTTATCCAGGGCAATTAATGATAAGATTGCTTCCATTTTTGATCTCCTAGGCTAGTGGTTCCCAAGCTTGTCTTCAGCGAACCCCTCCCACTCCCCTCCCCCCAGCCAGTTGGGCTTTCAGGATAGCCCCATTGAATATGCATGCAATACATTTGCATACCATGGAAGCAATGCATGCAAAATACAGACACTCTCATAGCCAAGTCTATCTGGCAGACTCCACGAGGGACCTGGAAGGATCATTAGTAATGGTATCTGTGTAGATCGTACCGTGATGACAGAATCAAACTAGCAGCTGGGTCTGTCTGGCAGGCTGCAAGCTCTGTAATTAACTCGAAATCCTACCAGAAACGTTGGCACTGATTGCCGAGTCTGTCTGGTAGGCTACTCAAGGAAACTAGGAGGTTGAATATTTGGCAAGGGCCACACTAGTATTGCTGGCTGTTTAGATTATTACATGGGGAAGCTGGGGGCTGGAGGGAACTAAGTGGGGATATTATTTATCTGTTTATTCATTTGTACAGCTTATAGATTGCCTTCCTCAACAGACCCAGATGTACAACAAAATAAAGAAAAATACATAAATCTTGTATGCTCTTCTACCCAAGATGGTGGCCTATGAGGAAAAAAAGAGCAAAAAGGCTGCCTTGGATAAGGAGAAATCTTTCAGGTGGGCACACTCTGGCTGGCAGCTGGGATGTATCCTTAGCAGCATATACAGAATAACTGGGAAGACTAGCTGGGCCAGATGCCTATTTTATCAACTTAATATAAATATGTACAAATTTCATATTCCCCCCTCCCATCCCCCTGCCCCATACTCCTCTTGCGTATTTGTTTTATACCTAAAATATTGTTATCCTCTTTTTATAATGTACTCCTTGCTCTTCCCAGTTTCCTTTGTTCCCTGTTTATTGTAAAGCACTGTTGCTACGTTCGGTGTTACCTGGAAACCGATATGATGTTTTCCTACGAACGTTGGTACACAAAACCCACAAATAAATAAATAAATAGATGCTCTTTTTTTTTTGTCTGCTGTCATCTACTTAAACGTAGCCTTGCTTATTAACAAGCATTATGAGACAAACGTGCCACCAGAATTTCACATTTATGTTTCCTTCCTGAGTTAAGGAGATTTGACTACTTGTGTTGCATTAAACACTTAGGGCCTGATTCACTTAGCTGGGTTTTTTTTTTAATGCCAGAGGCACAGAATTGGAGAAAAGGAGGAGCAAAAAAGGCCTTTATCTTGTTAACTTGCAAACAATGTATGCTGAAGAGCTTTTACCCCGAGCTCCATGCGTGTCACTGCTACCGATGTCAAGAGCAATGTTATAACTGGAAGAACTTGTTCTCTGAATAAAAGTAATGCGAAATTCAACACTTTGCACCTGGCAGATGTGCTTCAGAATTCGCATGAAACAGAATTTCTCGTTTTCATGCTACAGCTGCAGCAGTTAAAAAAGGAAACAAAATGTCAGGGACTATTCAGAAAGGAAATGGAGAGCAGAAGTGTGATCTATGGGGCGACCGCACCTCGAGTATCGTGTGCCAGTCTGGTCACCCCATCTCAAGAAAGATATAATGGACCAAGAAAAGCTGCAGAGAAGGGCAGCAAAAAATGATGGAGCAGCTCCCTTCTGAAGAAAGGCGAAACGTATTAGGGCTCTTCAGCTTGGAGAAGAGACGGTTGAGAGAGGACAGGACTGAGGTTTATAAAATCATGAGTGGTGGACCCTTTCAAATAGGACTCGCGCTAGAGGAAATTCCCTGAAACTAGCAGGTAGCAGATTTAAAACAAATTGGAGAATGTATTTTTCACTCAATGCACAATCAAGCTATGGAATTCGTTGCTGGTGGACACGGTCAGGGTATCTAGCATTGTAAGGAACTTGACTGTGATTAGTTTTATTTTCAGTCTTTTTTCAGTGTATACTCATTTTACCTATTGTTTGGATTTAATGATTAGACCTGTTTGTGCACCACCTTGGGCAATGGTTGTAAAGACAGTCAAGGATCCCTACACGTTCCACAAACAAGTGTAACACACCACCAAACATTCAGAGATCGGGCCTTTTCTACTGCAGGACCATCCTTATGGAATGCCATTCCCCCTGACCTCAGACAGGAACCTTGCTTATTAACATTCAGAAAAAGACTAAAGACATGGTTTTTTAGGCAAGCCTTTCCTGATCACAACTGACTCTCCTAACTTTCTCACTAGACAGACAACAACAACATCAACTTGTAAATTTCCTGTCAACACCATGTAAATAATTCCTCTCATTGTTACTGCCTAAATCATTGCTTCTACTCTTCTTCTTCTCCTAGTTCCAATTTCCCTTGTTTTATTGTAACTTACTTTTCTGCCTCTCAACACCTGTTTTTCGTTCAACGTTATCACTCCCCTTGTTTTATGTAAACCAGCATGATGTGATTTTATCATGAATGCCGGTATAAAAAAGCCCTAAATAAATAAATAAGGAATTTATTAATACATTTAAATTAAATAATAAACATGACATTTGCATTATTTAATATGCAAATGATGAAAATTGATGCAAATATGATGCAGAATTGCTAAAGAAAATCAGAATCTACACCTAAGCTACTGCTGGAAACTGGGGGCTGTGTTAAATAGGGAGAAGTCAAATGGATTGCATGCCTCCATTCTGCAAAATTCCCAAACTCACAGTTTTAAATATGGCATCATACATAAAATAGTACATCAAATATACATAAAGCATACAAAATTAATAACATTCAAGAACTCAGAAAAAATGTTACAACCCACTAAGCAAATGAAAAACCAAAGTAGCTTAATCAATACATTTGTACCAATTAAAATAGGATCACCCATCCCTTCAGAGACCACCCGATCCATTAAAACTTTAGCCATATCAAACAGTAGAACAATTTGGCAGCTGGCCAAATGGACAATATAGACAATATGAGTGACTCCTCTCTTCTACATTAACTCTGATATTCTCACCCAGATATATAGAAAGAGCCAATCTTTCCGTTTTCTTCTAAAACAAAAATAAATATTTTCCAGCCTAATCTCCTTTTCTGGAGAATTCCAAAGGTCAGGCATTCCTGCTGAAAAGGCTCTGGTTCCTAACCTCACTTTGTCTTGTGTTGGCTGCCATGGTGAGCTGCCCACCCACATCCACCTGGGCCCAGGTTTCCTGTGATTCCACTGCTACCTGGAAATCTCTCAGCAAGGACAGGATTTTGTGGTCCTTGCAGTGGCCTCATGGGAAACCGGGAGCCCCAGTATAGTGTACTATACTATACATTGATCTTTTGCAAACAGAATCTTAAAACCAACATCTGCTTACTGCATCTGAAACGTTTTGCATTACTCACCTGTAACAAATGAAGGTGCATCATCAGCTGATACCTCTTCAAACTCATCTATAAAAACAAACATTTAACACGTTATGCCAAACCAATGGTACCTAGCACATTTTTTTTTTTAAATCTGAATAAGAAACCAGTCCTTATAGGTTTTTTTTTTTTTTAGAGCTGAGATGAAAAAAGATGGGGCCAGCCATTTGGTTCGATCCATAATGCTGTGTACTGCGGCAAAGGACCAGCAGGGCTTGGATGTGCCATGGAAATGAAAAGCTTGAACTTTAGGAAGAAGTAAAGAAGGGCTGCGATTTCTCTAGTGACTCTAAATAGCCATGCTGAGGTCAATATAAAGGAAACTTCCCTCCAGCCTTCAAAGCTAGCAAGATCCCAGTGGCATGCAAAGATGTGTTTGGGGCGGTGGGGATTATGAAATGGGAAAAAAAAAAAACAGGGAGCAGGAGGTGAATAAGTATAAAGAATAAAAAGCAAGGAAAGAGTGCAGCAACTTGTCTATTCCAAACAAAGTGAAAATATAACTCATGACTTATAATTTAAACTATAAAATGTTGACAAAATAACTATTAATAGTGACCATAAAATAAAAAGATACAATGGTTCTAGTGCATTTTCGTAGAAGTCAAATATGCACCCACCACCACATCTCAACCTCCCCCACCTCCCTGTTGTGCACCACAAAAATATGCCCCAGTCTTTAAAAAAAACAATGTAAATTTCTAAAAGATTGGGCACTGCCAGTCCAGGCCTCCAGACCCCCCCTCCCCCCATTAAAAAATCTGAAATTTATCCCTTCTGCCCCCACCAAACATCTACTCCCCCCCCCCCACCCCCCCACACAGCCAGGCACCCTCCGGCCCCTCTTGTCCTGCCGGGATCGCTGTGTTATGTGATCCCGGCGAACGCTTCCAGCGTTACTTGGGGTCATAACGCTGGAAGCTTATCGTGCAGTATGGAAGTAGGATTCCAGCACTGAAACCCAAGTAATGCTGGAAGCAGACGCCGGGATTGTGAAGCAAAGGCATAAAATTAAGATTGTTTTTTTTTTACAGGGAGGGGTGGAGGGGGCTGGAGGCCCGGGGCCAGCAGTGCTCACCTTTTGGAAATTTACATTGTTTTTTAAGATTGAGGCACATTTTTGTGGCGAGCTGGAGGGAGGGGGTTGAGACATTGGGTGGGTGAGAGCATCGGGCTGGGAGGCCCATGACCTGGTGCTGTAAAAAAAATAAAAGGTTATGCAACTTACCCGGATATCTCAGAAGATGTCTCAGAAGATATCCGGGTAAGTAGCTAGAACCCCGGCCTCCCGAGCAGCTCTAAAGTTATGCGGCTAACTCAGCTGGATATACCTGATATTCGCCTAAGTTAACCGGACAACGGGACCCCTCCCCAGAACACCCCCAGAATGCCGCTTTTATATCTGGCTAAATTATAACCGGATTACAACATATCTGGCTATAATCCAGCCAGATAAGCGCCTGAATTTGCCACATAAGCAGCCATTTACAGGGTCATTTATCAATTTGCGATTTGCGGTTTATCGTGTGTGTTCCGGCATACGCACATTTCACATTAATATTACAGTGGGAGGAGTGTGGGCGGGATAAATGTAAAATAGGGCTGGTCAGCGCTTCCTGCGATCCCTTTCGCACATTATCACGAGTTTTTATCGCGGCAAAAACTACACCTTTTTTTTCTTGGCATTATGGGCAAAAAAATAATCACACGCAGCATCGCACAATGCGTTATTATCGTGATGTGTATCGCACGCAAAAAAAAAAACCTCCAAACATAACAGACACGCCTACCACGTCTTCCTGGACCAATAAAAATGCCTGTCTTTACCAGGTCAACTCTATTAAAGCCATTTTGTTTGTGTCAAATGTACATACATGATGCCTCACCAGGCTTGCCGCAGATGTGGAAGAAGAACAACGTGAACAACAGCCAAGGCCACTTCCAAGACGTCTCATGGAAATACAAGCACCACAGGCAGAGGCTGTGGTATTACCAGCTCAGGGCCTACTCCAGTGTCCGGCACGCAGGCAGCCGCAGCACTGGAGATACAGGGACAGTATATTTCCACCACGCACCCCCTTGCTGAGCATGACAGAGGATTCTGTGGTTCGCAGGTATCGCCTCAGCTCTCGAGCAATCTAGAAATTATATTGAAGATCTCCGAGGGGATCTGGATCCGGTCACCCAAAGGTCCCACCCTGTCCCCGGCGTCACCAAACTCTTGGCCGTCCTCCATTTCACGGCAAACGGCTCCTTCCAAACCACAGTAGGGGTCGTGGGGAGAATGTCCCAAACCACTTTCTCACGCTGTCTCGACCAGGTCATTGAAGCAGTCTTTGACTGCATTAATTGCTACATCAAATGTCTTCGCGACCGTTAGTGTTGTCAGTGCTATCGACTGCACTCACATAGCCATCATTCCATCCCATCAGGGGAGGAGACGCACTGCAACAGAAAGCGCTTCCACACTATCAAAGTCCAAGTGGTCTGAGATGCTGGATCCTGGACGTGGTGGCCAGGTACCCAGGAGCCATGCACGATTCCTTTATACTTAGGCAATCGGGCCTGTTTGACAATTTTGTGGCTGGCCTGCATGGTGATATTTGGCTTGTAGGTAAGACATCTTTTTTTGTAAGTTACATATCTGCCTAGGTGTATATGCATAATGGCACCAAAATGGGGGGTGGCTGTGGAGGAGGACACGATTGGTGGCCTGTCAAGTGCCTTGTATTCACGTATAGTGGCCATTGGCCCAGCCGATGCCTTGTTGTCCCAATGTTTCACAGGCTGCCAAAATGACTCAGGGCAAACAATGCATGTGACGTAAAAGTTGCTGAGGGAGGAAGCACTATACACTTAGCATGTTCTGAAAACATGTTGCATAGGTATGACCTCGCTTGCCAGGTAAGTGCTATTGTAATATTCGGAAGAAGCGAAAACTCAAGTATTCTCTCTCTCTCTGTCCTCGCAACAAGGAAGTTTATAGTGTCTTCTTAGCCAAAGGAAGTTCCAGTCAATTTAAGTATGCAACAATGGGATAGCTATGCATCACTAATATGTAACATGCAGTGCAGAGGTTCCCAAATTATGTGCCAAAGCACACTGCTGTACCACGAAATTTTTGCCAGAGAGTAGATGGGGGTGGGTCACAGCTGCCACTCTCAGTGAAAAGGCACTGATCTTTCTTTCCTCCCCCCCCCCCCCAATTTCCTGCGTGATCACCTCCAGTCTCCCACCAGCTGAAGGCGTCAGCGATCGGCACGCAGTTCTGACATCAGAAGGAAGCCGACAGAGGAGGAGGCGGCAGCAGCAGCAGGAAAGAAGCCCCGCCTGCCATCAATCAGGGGATGCAAGAATAAGTCAGGCTTATTTTAGAAAGCACCTAGATACGTGCGTAAAGCCTGCTGCGTGCACATTTGAAAAGGGGAGTTAGGCATGGTCTGAGTGGGGCGTGTGCATTTTGGGGCCTGTAGTATTTGCAGACCACTGCAAATACTACAGAACCCGGCTGCCAGAATACTTACTGGAAAAGGCAGAAGAGATCATATCACCCAAACACTGGCGGATTTACACTGGCTCCCAATAGAACAAAGAGTGCAATTCAAAACACTATGCACAGTTCATAAACTAATAAATGACGAAAATGCTGACTGGCTAAACACCGCACTTCGATTACATGTCCCTCAAAGGAATCTCAGGTCCGCCAATAAAGCACTACTAACCATACCCTCAGTAAAAACAGCAAAGTTAACCCAGGTTAGAGAGAGAGCACTATCATTGGCAGGACCATTATTATGGAACACATTACCACTTGAGCTAAGACTAATGAAAGATTTAAAACTCTTCAAAAAAGGCCTAAAAACATGGCTCTTCAAAAAAGCATTTCACAGTGAGGTCGCTGAAGAACCAACAAATACATTCAGCTGAAAGTCACCTATAAAAGCAGAGTTGTTTTTATTATTTTATGCACATATATGATTAGCCTGGCAATCATAAATAGCATCTCCAACCCACTTTTCAATTAGAGTATATTATTGAACAATGTAACCGTAAAATATTGGCACTGCTTGGATAACTTAGAAAACTATCAAACCTATTTCGTGCCTAAATGTAAACCGTTGTGATGGTGCATTACTAAACGACGGTATAGAAAAGTCTTTAAATAAATAAATAAATAAATAAATAAATAAATAAATGTATGTGCGCATAAATACTCCCACGCTGAGGTCCCCTGCCACTTAACTTTACTTCTGCTATGGATGACGTATAAGTTATAAAATAAAAGGACTGAGCCATTTCTGAGGGGTCGGGAGTAACTGGGGAGAGTGTAGGCTATTAAACCAGGGGGTTTGGAGACCTAGCTGTTAACTGGATGAACTGGTAAACTGGCAATGTCGTGGGCACGCGCCCACAAAAAAATCTGCTGCACATACGCGTGCGGCCGGGCTGTTTTATAACATGTGCGCACATATGCGTGCAAGTCATAAAATAGCTGCACCTCTGGGCATGCACTGACGAATATTTGCCAATGTGAGCCCAGGCACCAGTTTGAAAGTTACAGTCCCTCTGTTTTCAAACTACTTACTTGCGTGCGTTCTCAAAAATCAGTTCGCTGATACCTCTGCCAGTTCACCCAGTTCATCTCTAGTTCAATTAGACCCTCTAGCACTTCACCCTGACCCCCACCCAAAATCTGTAGACAACAGATGACCAGTTGACTTGTGCCACTCAATTAGCAGGCATAAAATGATATGAATAAGTTTCATCGTTTACATGTGTATATCTCTTAGCAACTTCTGCGCGTTCTTCTTTACCCCGCCCTGGGATGTCCTTAGACCGCCCCCTTTTTTGTGCCAGTAAAATGTACGTGCGAAACTGAAAATACATGCACGCTTTCGATGTTCATAAAATAGCATGTACACAAATGCACGCTACTTATGCATGGATGTGCTATTTTTCTACGTGGAACCCCTTTGAAAATTTACTCAAAAGGGGGTAACTTTCAAAAGCATTTTCGCAAATAAATGCAGTTCTGCATGTGTAAATGGGTTTTTGAAAATGACCCCAAGAGTTGTAAGCGTAAAAAGTAAACACGGATGAAATTTCACGTGTACTTACCTGCAATACTGCAAAGAAGCATTCCATGGGGGGGGCAGGAGACAGGGCGGGGAAATCATTTACGCGTACACTTTCAGTTTTCAAAGGTATTGCATAAATGTTCACATGAACGAAGGTGAACGGAGTCCTGATAATTTTCAAAGCGGACTTACATGCATAAGTCCCCCTTGGAAATTCCGTACACGCAAACTTCACTCCTAAGTGCACTATTATAAAGTTTGTGCTCAAAAACATCTAAATAAAAAACATGAAACCATGTAATACAAAGCCTACATAATAATGCAATACAAAATGACAACAATATAAATCAGAAATAACCTTTAAAGATAACTACCATTTCAGTCCTTGCAAAATTTATGGTCTGGCTTAAGGGCTTTCTTTTAAAAATAAACAAAAAAAAACAAACCAATACACCATTTTAACGGCTTTCTAAATTTATAATAATCATTCTCTAGCTGACAGGCCTGAGGCAATGAATTCCAGAGGGTAAGCGCTGCTCAAGAAAATGCTCTTTTTCATGTTCTGGCCAGATGAAACGCTTTGAGGAAAGGGACCCCCAAGCGGGCCTCAGGCACAGATCTCAAAGCAGAACATGGGGTGTAAGCTGGCAGGCAGGATTTTGAGTACTGAGGACACTTCAAGATCTTAAATGCCAAAACAAGCTATCTTCAACTCAGTTCACCAGGAGGCCAGCGTTGACCGATGCTTGGGTAATACGCTCCCGACACCCAGTCCCAGATACAGGGCCCGTGGTGGAATTCTGTACTGACACGAAATCAGAAACCTGCAATCATACAACAGTTCCCTGCAAATAATTTCAAGATACTCTTCTCCTAATAGTCAAAATGCAAATAAAATAATATATGCTTACTTGATTTTTCTGAATGTGTCTCCTCAGCATCTGGGGATATATAAAAATGTAACAATCAAATGTAATGTTTGAACATTTAGGGGTAGATATTCAAAGGAACGCACGCGGGCGTGCACATGGATGCGCCGATTTTATAGAAATGCGAGCGCCGGTAAGCGCATGTTATGCAATCCAATGGCCGCGCGAGCACACACGTGCAGGAGGCCCACAACTCGCACCCGGGGGAGGGGGGAATGTTGCGCGGCGACGGGAGTAGGGCTTCCCCAGCTCCCTCCTATTCCCCTACCTAACCTTCCTACCAGACCCCCAATCTCTTCCTAACTACTTACTTTTTTTTTGTGTTCAGTTACTTACTGCTCCTCGGGAGGAGAAGTAATCCCCGTGCGCCGGCGGCAGCCAGCCAGCGCGCACTTCTCCGGGACAGCATGGAATGGAGCTGTCCTGGCCCGCCCTGCCCCGCCCAGACCACGCCCCTGGCCCCGCCCCTTTGCAGCCCGCCCAAGGCCCAGCCACGCATGTAAACCCCCACTATTTTTTACGCGCATGGCTCCCTGAAAACTGTATATGAATCAATTCAGATTTCCGCATGATGCTGCTTGTCCCTCCCGACGCAGCCTCGGCGAAACACGGGTCGGTGTCGGGGGACCCTTTGAAGTACTTTTATGATAACAGTGGAGTTGCCGGAGATAAGAAATAAAAAGTCCTTTTGAACATTGGACTATGGGATTTACTTCTGCACTCGCTGCGGTGGAACTGTCAATATTGAGTGCAGCTTCTGCTCCGTTGGTGATTTGGCTTTGCCCTTTTAAAATCGGGCCATTACAGAGATTAGCGATGAGTACAGTGCACATAACCATGTGCGATTTTCTCTCACTGTTATGCAATCTCCTGAAATAATTTTGCTGTTCATCCTGTTTTCCTACTTTTCCAGCCAATTCTTTTACATATGGCATCTGCTGCCATATGAAAATTCCTGTTTCCACAATTGGTGTATTCTGAGTATTATTGCTAATTGCTGCCTTTGTTGTCTTTTTGCCTAAAAAGCAGAAAACCTGTGTGCCTGTTCAAAGATTTATATAATGCAAAGGGACTAAACTAAGCACATGGCAAGGTTTTCATGGGGATCCTTTGATATACAAAGACTAAAGTTTTCTGGAGGGATAGAACCTTGTTTTATCATTTTTCTAAGATTGTTAATTTTGTAAGCAGCCAAAAACTGAGGGCAATAGTGGAGGGAGGGCTCTGCCTTCAGATCCATGAAGCAGCAGAGCTACGTTTTGGTTTTAATTTCATGCCATTCAAGATTCTTTGCAAGTTGTGGCAATTTTTAATGGTATTTTCTCCCAGTTTACTTTTGTAGGAAAGCACCTTAGGGCTAAATCAATCTGTCTGTCCATCTGTCTGATGGTATTTATTTAGTTTTTTTTAATTAGTTTTTCATCCCGCAGAATGAACAATGCACTCCCAGCAGGTCAAAATCAAAGCATAAACACCACAATTGACAATCCACAGCAATATATAATAATAATACATAAGACAAATAAATCTAAATATACTTAGTAGCAGAATAAACAATGATGGAACAATTTATGTAATTAATTAATGTATTTATTTTGGAAAAAAAATCCTCTTGTGGTTGCAAAGAAAAATCAACATTCCCCCTTCAAACCCTTACTAACTATGAATAATTTCTACTTTATTCATTTCCCACTCACCATTTACAAAGTAACTAAATAAATTAAAAAATTATTTAAAAAATTAAAAGACAAACAAAAACCCACCTTACACATATTCCATTGGGACTTGTACGTGCATGTGGGTGGCTTTTAAAAATCTGGTGAACGCGCAAATGTCACTCGATTTTGGCACGCGCCTGGCTTTTAAATTCACCTTAAAGAGCGCAACTGCCAGCTTGGTCAACACCAAACAATAAAGTGATGTGTGAACAAAACAAGCAATTTTAAAAATGATACACGAATCAAAAGACAAACAGTGAAAACTAAACAGGATTAATACTGTCCCCATGCCTGGCACTAGAAACAAGGCAGGCAGCTGTCTTCATAATCAGGGAAGTGCTAGTTCAGATAATCTTTTGATTATTTTCAAAAAATTTATTTTGAAATGACTGGGGTGGAGCAAAGTGTTAAATACAGAAGATAATGGGACTATGATATCAAAAAGGTGTGGTTTTTCTCGGATAGTATCTAGTCAGAGGTTTTTCCACACATGACTGTCCCTAAAATATCTTTATATTGTGCTGGCGTTTTTGTTGTTGGATCATTAGTATTCACTAGCATTGAGGATTTTGTGCTATATGAAGATTCAAATATGCACATCTGTATTCATTTGGCCTATGCCTAAAAAGGGCTTGCTTGCTGAATCATGCACAACATAGAAATCCAGGTATGTCAGACCTTTTCAATATGCAGCACCACTGCTATAGCAGCATCTAGCACAGGGCTTCCCAAACCTTCAGTCAATAAGACTCCATTTAGTTCTTAAAAATTCATATGAGCCCAGAGAATGATGGAAACAAATTAGTAGGGGGCATAGTCCCCCTTTAATAGTCACTCTACTGTCACCCTCCCTGCACATCAGCTGATCTCCCCCTTTCTCCTGTCAATTCTTTCCTCTCTCTCAACTTCCACCCCTCTGGTTGATCCCATCTCACATCCCCCCTCCTCCCCTCCCCCTCCCCCCCCGGTTTCTCCCACTTCCCCAGTCCATCCCCTCTCTCTCGCACACCCTCCAGCTGATCTTCTCTCACCCACTAGCTCCTCTCTTACATCTCCCAGTTAACCTTCTGACATTCCCCCTCTCTCACCCTCCACAGCCAATCCCTCTCCACCTGATCCAACCTTCAAACCCCTCCTGCATCTGATCCCTCCTCCAAACACACCCCTGGCCAGGGACAGCAACAATATTTTCCTTTGGGCCGTGGGCCAAAGGTGGATGACAACTGGTGGGAAGAAGGGCAGGCTGATGACAGGGGAAACCTTGGGTTGTTTCAGTGGTTGGAAAGGAGTGAGCAGCAGCGGCAACCTCCAGTGGCCTAGGCGCACTCAGTCCACACTCATAGATGGTCCCAAACCTAACAATGATCTGCCGTGTCAATAGCATTAGTAATGAAAGTCAACACAGGGCCTGTAGGCTGGCGCAAACAAAGACCCTACAGCAGCCCTAATACTTCCTCATGCTGGGCTTTTATTTACTACAGAAACTCATGCAAGGTCCGAGAGTGTGCGTGTGCCATCTCACAGGCTCCACGCTGACTTCCACTGCTAAGGTTGCTGCTGGCACCTGAAGGACACAGTTGTTTGAGGCACTTTTGAATCCAGCTGATAGTTTTGTGACCCCTATTTGGAGTCCCAACCTACAGTATGGGAAGCCCTTGTCTAGTGTAATCCCCAGATCTCTTACTTAACCACCTGCTGAAACTTGCTTTCAATCGGTTAACATAAGACAAGCTGGTTTATCTTGCCTTCCCCTTCATTAGCAATGGTTACATGGAATAGACTTAGTTTTTGGGTACTTGCCAGGTTCTTATGGCCTGGATTGGCCACTGTTGGAAACAGGATGCTGGGCTTGATGGACCCTTGGTCTGACCCAGTATGGCATTTTCTTATGTTCTTGTGTTCTTATCCAGAATATTTTCCTTTTGGACACATTAAGCTGTACTTGTTATTAGCAAGCCAACACTCAAAATTCTGTGAAGCTGCCTCACAGCTATGGCCCAGAGGAAAGCAAAGCTACAGATCATTTGTGCAGAACAAAATAGGGTACGGTAACTGGGTTCGAAGTGGGGAGGGGAGCCTGAGTCTAGCACCAAAATTACCTCAGTCCACTAAACAATTTTTAAAAGAGTCAAAAGTTGAATTGTGCCAAAATAATCCATGCCTAAACATGGACCTCATATCTGTCCTTCTTTATTTGGTCCAATAAAAGGTCTCTATCATGACAATTAAATTACACATATGTGCTATGCCACACAGGGGTGCTGGGAAGAAAGACAGCACGGGATTATGAGAGAAGCCTGCAGAGCCTGATTGTTGTACGCTGGTTTACAGTATTAAAAAAGCGTTCCTGTTCTTCTAAGTCACCTTCAACCTCCTCTGTGAGTGAATAGCCAAGGCTAAGATGGCATCCAAAGATGGCGCAGTGTAAGGCGAATTTTAAAAGCCCCGCGCGCACCAAATCCGGAAGAAACGCGCAGAAGTGGGGCCAGCGCACCCCACACGGATTTTAAAAGGTGCCCACGTACTTTTAAAAAAGGGGCAGGGAATGGGTGTGGTCTGGATGTATGAATGAAAGCAGCGCACACGTGCATGCTAGAGTCCCCTGCTGCCTAACTTTACCTCTGCTATGGATGGCGTGTAAGCAATAAAATAAAAAACCTAGGCTAGTCAGCCAAGGGCTGGAGCTAACAGGGTAAAAGGGAGGCTATTTAACTAGGGGGGGGGAGGGGGTTAGGAAGTCCTATCCCTTACCTGGGCAAACTGGTAAAAATCCCACCACTTACGCGGTAGAGGAGGCATTTGCACATGCAGGTGCCCATATAAGACTGTGCACACATGTACGCGTGTACAGCCCATTTTATACCCTGCGTGTGTGTCATGAAATGGCAATGTCGCTGGGCACGAGCCGGTATACACTCGTGCACGTGCACACATGTACGCGCGTACAGCCCATTTTATACCCTGCGTGTGTGTCATGAAATGGCAATGTCGCTGGGCACGAGCCGGTATACACTCGTGCACGTGCACACATGTACGCGCGTACAGCCCATTTTATACCCTGCGTGCGTGTCATGAAATGGCAATGTCGCTGGGCACGAGCCGGTATACACTCGTGCATGTGCACACATGTACGCGTGTACAGCCCATTTTATACCCTGCGTGCGTGTCATGAAATGGCAATGTCGCTGGGCACGAGCCGGTATACACTCGTAAAAGGGTAAAAGGGAGGCTATTTAACTAGGGGGGGGAGGGGGTTAGGAAGTCCTATCCCTTACATAGAAACATAGAAATGACAGCAGAAGAAGACCAAATGGCCCATCCAGTCTGCCCAGCAAGCTTCCCTCATTTCTTCGTCCAATTGCCCTTACCTGGGCAAACTGGTAAAAATCCCACCACTTACGCGGTAGAGGAGGCATTTGCACATGCAGGTGCCCATATAAGACTGTGCACACATGTACGCGTGTACAGCCCATTTTATACCCTGCGTGTGTGTCATGAAATGGCAATGTCGCTGGGCACGAGCCGGTATACACACGTGCACGTGCACACATGTACGCGTGTACAGCCCATTTTATACCCTGCGTGCGTGTCATGAAATGGCAATGTCGCTGGGCACGAGCCGGTATACACTCGTGCACGTGCACACATGTACGCGTGTACAGCCCATTTTATACCCTGCGTGCGTGTCATGAAATGGCAATGTCGCTGGGCACGAGCCGGTATACACTCGTGCATGTGCACACATGTACGCGCGTACAGCCCATTTTATACCCTGCGTGTGTGTCATGAAATGGCAATGTCGCTGGGCACGAGCCGGTATACACTCGTGCATGTGCACACATGTACGCGCGTACAGCCCATTTTGTACCCTGCGTGTGTGTCATGAAATGGCAATGTCGCTGGGCACGAGCCGGTATACACTCGTGCATGTGCACACATGTACGCGCGTACAGCCCATTTTGTACCCTGCGTGTGTGTCATGAAATGGCAATGTCGCTGGGCACGAGCCGGTATACACACGTGCATGTGCACACATGTACGCGCGTACAGCCCATTTTATACCCTGCGTGTGTGTCATGAAATGGCAATGTCGCTGGGCACGAGCCGGTATACACTCGTGCATGTGCGCCCGTGCGGCTGTTTAAATGTTACTGTCCCTGAAATCACACAAATCCTTTTAAGGGTCCTGAGGCTGATGCACATCATCTTTGGATTGTTCTTATACTGCGCTTCCATGAAAGAAGCCACAACCTGTAATACAGCTATTCTTTTCTCCAGGCCAACACAGCTACAATTACATCTGTGCTGCATCAAGTGAGCCAGCACAAGAGGACTGAAATACAAAGGGATATAATGTTCCAGCTACTGACTAGGTACCATTTGGGATAACAATAAAGAGAAATTTGTGTTTGTAGTGGAGAAGGGAATGGAACTGTAAACTTTGCCTCCAGAAACCCAATTAGTTTCTTAAATTTATCAAATTTGTAACAGGTTTCCTAATGGGCACAAGAATTGTTTACTTCCATTAAAGTCGAACCAAAGATGCAGCATTAAGTCAGACAAATGAAGCCTATAAAATGTTTAGAATTATTACCTTGGGATTTATTCAAAGGTTCAAACCAACGCCCTCAAAGAAATAAGAAACCAAGAAAAGTCAGAGAAGAATGTTAATGAAGACTTACCCGATTCATTATCTGAGGAACTCCTGGAGCTTTTCTCTCCTTATGAAAAGAACATTGCATAAGCCATTTTCATAATAAGGCAAAAATATATGCAGTTAGTATACGCAGTGAAATGCGTAACTGTATCTGTGCCACGTTTCAACAATAGAAATGCTTTAGATTGTGCTTGTGTTTAATGTATATAAGACCAAAACAGTTACTAGTAGGTTTCAAATCTTTTTTCATAATAATTTATTCTTATTTGAGCCTCACCACAAAACCACTCAACGCATAGAACACCACAGAAAATAAACGTAACATATAAAATAAATATAATATAAATAATAACCTATTAAAATTCTATAAGCCTGTTAAAGCATAAAATGAATAATAAAACAGCAAATTTCAATACATCAGAGAGCGAGAGTATCTCGCTTAGGGACCTATTTACTAACCCATGGTAAAACAGCGCATTCTTGCTCTATTTTATTCAAGCTATTTCCCACAGGATTTACTAAATTGAAGTACCTTAGTACTGCAGTTTGGTAAATCCCACAGGAAATTTCCTTGCCTTGATGCAGTCAGGAAAATTGGTTTCCTGGGCTGTGGCGACGTACGATGGCAAACCTTCACCACCACCCTGGAGCTGCCACGTTAAAGAAGCCACGAGGCCCTCTAAAAAGCCTTCCCCGCCCCACTGTCCAAATTCCTTGGTGGCCTGAGGGAGTAAAATATTTATTTATTTATTTGGAAGCTTTTATATACCGATGAACATTGGGAACATCTCATCAGTTCACAGAGAACAAACAATTCAACTAACGAGCTTTACAGAGAACAGTGAACAATGAACAATACATATAAAGTTGAACATGGCAAGCGGACAATAACATAGGGGCGAATAGAACTGGGATACATTGGAGAGTTAGAACTGAAGAGTATACAGTACGTTTGGGATCAAGCAGGATATAAAATATCCTTTGTCCAAGGATATAAAATATATCTCCTTGGACAAAGATTCCCACCACCACTACCACGTAAATGTTTACAAATGTGCCTTTTATTAAGATCTACTCTGGGGACTCCAACCCCACCCTCCAGGTTGCCCCCTTACCCTCCCAAACCTCCCCCCAGCATATCCCATAATTGGCACTGAAGGAAAGAGGCAAACGTGATCCTCAATTGCTCCTGCTCCACTGATGGCAGAATACAAAATGGCGGGAGCCACGAGCGAGCCAGTGCCTTTTTATATTACAGCTTGGCAGGGTGGGAGGGACTGGGGATCACTCCCGCACCCTTTCTTCACCACTGAATATAGGGAAGGGCATCGAGGGGCAATCCCCAGGGGATAATTTTACAAAGGGGCAGGGATGAGGCTTAATAAAAGGCACCAGGACATGCACTTTACTCCCACAGAGAAGCAGGGAATTTGGAAGGGAGGGGGTGGAAGGCTTCTTACAGAGACTTGTCGCCCTTTTAAAGCACCTTAGCCTGGTGATGCGTGGAGGAATTTAACCTCGCTTCTTAGTCTAGTTAACTTTCCCAGAATAGCATGGCTTGTGAAACTGACTGCAAACTAGGGATGTGCACACAACATTTTTTATCATCGTTTTATTTTATTTTCAGAGATTTTTTTTTGTTCATTTCTCATTTTTGAGGTCTTAATTTTTTTGTTTTTTTTCGTGGTTTTTCATTTTCAAGAAATAACGCACCTTATTAGTAAATAGGGCACACTATTTCCTAAAAATGAAAAACTGCCAAAATTATTCATTTTTTTAAAATTGTTTCCGAGTGCTGGAAATTAAATGAAAATGGGCTTATTTGTCAAATTTTACATTTTTGTTTCAAATGCATGTGCATCTCTACTAAGCACCAAGTTATTCAGTATCTATAACAATGAGTTGCTTTGCATGCCTCTGTACGTGATGCAGCTCATTACTATTTTACTTATGTAGAACTGGATGTGAAATCAGCAAATAACACGCAAGGAGCAGAAAGTAATGTGTGTTAATTAATAAATACCGCATGCTGTTTTCCGATACTGAATGTCATTGTGATTTCACAGCTTAATAAATAGGCCCATTAATAAGGACATAGACTAATAACAAAATTAAATGCCCCAATCTTAATAATAGTAAATAATGTATGTGCTCAGCTTTCTTTTTACTTAGATCTCATACAAACTCACAGCAACCGAAAAATATTTTAAAATTCATGCAAAAAAAAAATAAAATATATATATATATATAAGGAGGGCAATTTTGAAACACCCTGCACAGCAGAAAATTCTGCACACACCTGTACCACACAGACTGTGTTTGTCAGTGGCTTTGAAAATGACCCCTTGTAATTGTGCAAAGATGTGGAATGATAGACTTATGTGCTGAAGTCTAGACGGTAACCGCTGCAAAGTATTTTCACAAAATGAGAGCATGTTACGTTCTTAGGAAAGCACCTATGAGATTTAGCAGTTACATAAATTACTACGTTCACCTGACATTTCCTTCCATTTTCAGGCAGTGGAATGTAAAACGGCCTAGGAAACAGAACAGATTTTCATACTCTACGGTTTATTACAGAGGATGTGCGCACAGTTAGCCGTTCTGTGACTAGCAGGAAACTTCAGATAAGTCGGACCCTTTTCCTTAACCAGACTCCATGTTATCAGGACCTAGCATGGACTCTCTAAACATTTTAAAACACTTGGTATTCTTCAGTTCAACAGAACTAAAGCAGTGACGATATGGATCTTCATGTCATGTTATTACTTACCACACTGGCATTCTTCCTGGGTATCTTCAGACTCTGAAGAGCTATTTTCTAAAAGCGATAAAACAGGAGGACATGGGTTAAAATTGCATGTATTTGTTGGGGTTTCAATACATACTTTAGACTGTTGCAAAAAAAGCTGGCCAGTGCTCATTCTTATATCACAAGAACTCTATAAGTGCATGTTTTACAACTTGTATTCTGTTTTCCTTGCAAAGCTAAGAGGCAGCTCAGATGTTTATTTTCTTAAAGTCAGGATCCTCCTTTGTCACAATGATATTTGTGGCTAATAAAGATACTACTGCTAGTAAGTCATTAAAATTTAACCCAACACTTTCTGCTTTAAAACTGGAGACAGGGGAGTCTTTCTGAGTCTTGGAAACCATAGGTTCAGCTTCATAAGCATTAAACTTTTACCTATTTATACCTACTTGGCACTGCAATACTGCTTGCAGGCTACAAACTTGTGTTCAAATTGAACCCTGGATACAACAGCTCATGCAACAGTGAATCAAGCAATCCAAGGTGGGCCTACAGAATTTCAAATGATAGCCATTTTGAGCCAACCCAATGGTTCAGTGTAAGTGCTGATTGCTACCATATGGAAGGTTCCTGGTCCAGTTCCCAGATCAAGTCCTAGGTTTGATTCCCAGATCTGGGCCTCCGTATACTGCATTGGCCAGGGCTGGAGATACAAAGGAGGCAGTGGTCACACGGGCAGTACCTGGGGGAAAGGGAGTCATGGCACCCCACTAATAGCAAAAGAAGAAGATCTGGCAGCATCCCCAAACCATACATTAGCAAATACTGGAGCTGTAGCAAAGCAAACTGTAGTCCACTGAATTAAATTAAATAGATATTTTATTTTATTCTATGCTGCAGCCAATTTTCAGCTTAAAGACCAGATAGTAGTTATACAAACGTTGCCAGTTGACCGACATGAGCCATATTTCATAGCAAAGCTGTCTCAAGGGGGCAACTGTAGGCAACAAGTAGCATCGGGTGCTTAAGGAATTTAAACAGCTTGAATGGCAGCCTTTCAAGTTGTTTAAATTCTTTAAGCACCTGACGATATTTGTTGCCTACTGTTGCCCCCTTGAGACAGCTTTGCTACGAAATAAGGCTCATGTCAGTCAACTGGCAACGTTTGTATATCTAATTCCTGGTCTTTAAGCTGAAGGACTGGCTGCAGCGTAGGACAAAATAAAATATCTACTGAATTCAATTCAGTGGACTACAATTTGCGTTGGTCCCCCCATCAAGAGCACCACCTAGTGGCTGGATTTATAACCCATGATGCAGGGCCCTGGAAGGAGCCCTGCTGCAGAGCTCCCAGCCTCAGTACCATTCCTGCAAAACTAAAAAATAAAAATGATGGACATGCAGTTAGCTTTCAGTCTGCAGCATTTCATTTATACTCTTAATTATACTGGACTTTCAGTAAAGCTTTCAGTTTTTAATGGATTCAGCTCTGCTTAATATGTACAATATTCTGGAGGTATCCTTTCCAAAATGTGCATTGGATATTTCTAAACAGCTGGTTGAGTATAATGGATTGTAAGAAGCTTTTATCAGTAGATAAAAAGGTTTCAATTCTCATTATCAAATATTATTATCTACTTTCTCTTCAGTGTCATTACTAATCATGTCTAAACAGGAAAACAGCATCAATTGTTGTGAGGATGTCTAGCAAGATTGTTTCATGTTCCTTTATTAAAGCCTTAGTTCCTTTTATGAGATGCTTAAAATCGACACTCTCTAAAAAGCTACTGTGATTAAGAAATTAGTCTTTATACAGTGTACAACAGAAACTGAATGTCTACAGTGGATTTTCTGGATACATACTGGATCCAATATGTATGTACATACACACACATCTACAATATATAAACAGAGAGGGGGAGAATCGTCTTTACTACCAAATCACCATAATCTAACAGTCCTTTAAAAGATGAGACAGATATTTTCAAATACTAGGGGCTGTGTCCCTGCTCACTTCGCTTGCCAACCCTGCCAGTGGACCCTCTAGATTCCTTGCCGATGCCTAGGCAGAAAATGCAAGCTGGGCAGGGCAAGTGACTTTTAATGATAGGAAGGGCGGGGACAGTGCTATAGAATTCTTTAGCTCACCCCTCCTTTTTTCCCCCCTTGACTGATTGTGCGTGGATGTTAAGGGAACCCCCCCAAAAAAGAGAGAGTGATCATTTGCATGGCGACGTCAGAAGGCGAGTTTTATGACTCCGTGAGCTAGATGTTTACATTACCTGTCTTGCATGGTCTCTGTTGGAGGTGAAGGAATGGGGGCAGTTGAGTGGGGGGGAGTGTTCAGTGCTGAAGGGTATGGGTCAGGATGATAGAGGGTGTGAAAGTAGGGGATTGTGGGTGGTGGTGGCAGGGATGGGGGTGCAACTGGGGTGATGGGTGAGGTGCATGTATGTGTTAATGTCGTTGGTGTGTGCTGTTAATGTGGGGGTGTGAGCTGTGTGTGGGGCGTAGTGCACGTAGGTGTTAATGTCGTTGGTGTGTGCTGTTAATGTGGGGGTGTGAGCTGTGTGTGGTGCGTAGTGCACGTAGGTGTTAATGTCGGTGTGTGCTGTTAATGTGGGGGTGTGAGCTGTGTGTGGTGCGTAGTGCACGTAGGTGTTAATGTCGTTGGTGTGTGCTGTTAATGTGGGGGTGTGAGCTGTGTGTGGTGCGTAGTGCACGTAGGTGTTAATGTCGTTGGTGTGTGCTGTTAATGTGGGGGTGTGAGCTGTGTGTGGGGCGTAGTGCACGTAGGTGTTAATGTCGTTGGTGTGTGCTGTTAATGTGGGGGTGTGAGCTGTGTGTGGTGCGTAGTGCACGTAGGTGTTAATGTCGTTGGTGTGTGCTGTTAATGTGGGGGTGTGAGCTGTGTGTGGTGCGTAGTGCACGTAGGTGTTAATGTCGTTGGTGTGTGCTGTTAATGTGGGGGTGTGAGCTGTGTGTGGTGCGTAGTGCACGTAGGTGTTAATGTCGTTGGTGTGTGCTGTTAATGTGGGGGTGTGAGCTGTGTGTGGTGCGTAGTGCACGTAGGTGTTAATGTCGTTGGTGTGTGCTGTTAATGTGGGGGTGTGAGCTGTGTGTGGTGCGTAGTGCACGTGGGTGTTAATGTCGTTGGTGTGTGCTGTTAATGTGGGGGTGTGAGCTGTGTGTGGTGCGTAGTGCACGTGGGTGTTAATGTCGTTGGTGTGTGCTGTTAATGTGGGGGTGTGAGCTGTGTGTGTGGTGCGTAGTGCACGTGGGTGTTAATGTCGTTGGTGTGTGCTGTTAATGTGGGGGTGTGAGCTGTGTGTGTGGTGTGTGGTGCGTAGTGCACGTGGGTGTTAATGTCGTTGGTGTGTACTGTTAATGTGGGAGTGTGAGCTGTGTGTGGTGCGTAGTGCACGTAGGTGTTAATGTCGTTGGTGTGTGCTGTTAATGTGGGGGTGTGAGCTGTGTGTGTGGTGCGTAGTGCACGTGGGTGTTAATGTCGTTGGTGTGTGCTGTTAATGTGGGAGTGTGAGCTGTGTGTGGTGCGTAGTGCACGTAGGTGTTAATGTCGTTGGTGTGTGCTGTTAATGTGGGGGTGTGAGCTGTGTGTGGTGCGTAGTGCACGTAGGTGTTAATGTCGTTGGTGTGTGCTGTTAATGTGGGGGTGTGAGCTGTGTGTGTGGTGCGTAGTGCACGTAGGTGTTAATGTCGTTGGTGTGTGCTGTTAATGTGGGGGTGTGAGCTGTGTGTGTGGTGCGTAGTGCACGTAGGTGTTAATGTCGTTGGTGTGTGCTGTTAATGTGGGGGTGTGAGCGGTGCGTGTGGTGCGTAGTGCACGTAGGTGTTAATGTCGTTGGTGTGTGCTGTTAATGTGGGGGTGTGAGCGGTGCGTGTGGTGCGTAGTGCACGTAGGTGTTAATGTCGTTGGTGTGTGCTGTTAATGTGGGGGTGTGAGCTGTGTGTGGTGCGTAGTGCACGTAGGTGTTAGTATCGTTGGTGTGTGCTGTTAATGTGGGGGTGTGAGCTGTGTGTGTGGTGCGTAGTGCACGTAGGTGTTAGTATCGTTGGTGTGTGCTGTTAATGTGGGGGTGTGAGCTGTGTGTGGTGCGTAGTGCACGTAGGTGTTAATGTCGTTGGTGTGTGCTGTTAATGTGGGGGTGCGAGCTGTGTGTGGTGCGTAGTGCACGTAGGTGTTAGTATCGTTGGTGTGTGCTGTTAATGTGGGGGTGTGAGCTGTGTGTGGTGCGTAGTGCACGTAGGTGTTAGTATCGTTGGTGTGTGCTGTTAATGTGGGGGTGTGAGTGGTGTGTGGTGTGTAGTGCACGTAGGTGTTAGTATCGTTGGTGTGTGCTGTTAATGTGGGGGTGTGAGCTGTGTGTGGTGCGTAGTGCACGTAGGTGTTAATGTCGTTGGTGTGTGCTGTTAATGTGGGGGTGCGAGCTGTGTGTGGTGCGTAGTGCACGTAGGTGTTAGTATCGTTGGTGTGTGCTGTTAATGTGGGGGTGTGAGCTGTGTGTGGTGCGTAGTGCACGTAGGTGTTAGTATCGTTGGTGTGTGCTGTTAATGTGGGGGTGTGAGTGGTGTGTGGTGTGTAGTGCACGTAGGTGTTAGTATCGTTGGTGTGTGCTGTTAATGTGGGGGTGTGAGCTGTGTGTGGTGCGTAGTGCACGTAGGTGTTAATGTCGTTGGTGTGTGCTGTTAATGTGGGGGTGCGAGCTGTGTGTGGTGCGTAGTGCACGTAGGTGTTAATGTCAGTGGTAGGTGCTGTTAATGTGGGGGTGTGAGCTGTGTGTGTGGTGTGTAGTGCACAGGCACTTTCCCTCCTTGCCCACTCCATGTTCTTCCCCTACTCACCTCCTCCCCCACCTGCCTGGGAATTGTGTGTATGTGCTGCGGTTGTAAGTGGGGGGAAGGTGCTATTGAGAGGTGAGTGGAGAGTGTGCGTGTGTTGGGGGAGGGGACCCCACTCCATTTTCCTCTCCCCTCTCTCTCTTCCCCTGTGTGTGTAAGTGAATGTGCACTTTCACCCTCTCCGCCACGGCCCTCCCTATTTCCCCCCCCCCCCCTCCTCCTCCTCCATATGTGTGTTTTGTAGGACGGTGAGAGGGAGGGGGTGTGTATCAGTGGATGGATCAGTTCCCCCTTGCAATCTCCACGGATTCCACCTCCCCCGTGTGTGGGGGTATTGTAAGAGAATGTATGTGTATCATGGGCTTGGTGTGAATAACATTAGGGATGGGTGTGTGTCTGTATGTCTGCAGGAGAGTGAGCTAGGAGGGTATATGAGCACTCTCCCCCTCATACTCTCTTACTTTCATCCTCCACCCCTCTTCTCCTCCCAGGTAGATTGTGTGTGCCTGTTAAGGGGTTGGTATGACTGATGAGTGCTGGGAAATAACTGAAGGTGTGTGCATATGGTGGGGAGTGGCTGGGCAGGTGGGCGGTGCATGTCAGGGAGTGGCTGGGCAGGTGGAGGTGTGTGGGGGTGGAGTTGGGAACACATATGTGGGGGGAGTTGAGGAGTTAGGGATGAGTTTGTGTGTGTGTGTGTGTGTGTGCATGCATGTGTGTGTAGGATGGTCAGTATTAGGGTGCGTGTGGGGGGGTGGGGCTGTGCATGGGATGGGGTCATTGTATGTGTGGGGGTGTTTGTATGTGTGTGAGGGAGAGTGTATGGGGATGGGGGGGATACAACTCCCTGCCCTCTCCCCCCCCCCCCCCCCAATTTTGCTGTCATCCATTGATACCTCACAAGTCTTATCTTGCAAGTTCTCATTTGTCCAATCTCTTCTCCCCTCTTTGTTGTTGTTTCTCTACTTGCTACCTTGGTCTAACACCTTCAATTTCTTCTCGTGTCCTTAACCTTGCTCCCCAAGATCTCTGTCCCTATCCCTAATCCAGCTTTGTCCAACCTTCTGCTTATTATTTATTGATGCTTTTCTCCATTATAATGCCTAGAGCAGCTTACAGTATATAAAACAATCTCCCTATTCTATGGATTTTTCTTCAGTGTCTTTCAGTGTCTGCTCTTATTACCACAATTTCACCCTTCATTCTCCAATCTTAGCCCTCTGGGTCTTGATTTCTTCTTGTTTTTCTTTTTCAAAAGCTGCAACAAATCAACATCTAAAAAGTAAACTGTTCCTGTCCAGTTCTTCTTAAAAAAAACAAAACAAATGACCATTTTTCTTTCTCCGCTTCTCTGCCTTGCTGACATTGTCATCTGTGTTTTAAACTCTGCTCTTTCCTTTTTCCAGGCACAAAGATAATGCTCCTCAAGGGAGAGGAAGAGAAAAGCATGGAAATAATAAAAGTTTGATGCTGCTGCTCTCAGCTCTTTTCCTAGCTGGAATCTCTTTGAAGAACTTGATTATTCCATGCAATGTATTAATATTGTGTTATTACAATTTTTCAACAACAAAAATCCACCTTTGTGTTCAGTGCCAAAAGATACTACCCATCAGTTTTGTAAGGACCATCACACTGGGTTGCTGGATTTTCCATCTTATCCTCCTTTTCTTTTGGGACTTTTCAAATTTTGCTTTTTGACATTATACCTTTTTCACGAATATTAAATGCTTCCTCATTACTGAGTAAACATTTCAAGATTCAGCCTTCATAGACCTTGCGATGTCTTGTAACAAAAGTAGATTGCCATGTGGAAATTCAGAAGCAAACTGAACTATCTGATCTCTACAGATAGTGGCTCATTACAGATGTAACCGGCAACTGGGAAGTTGTGATGGCCAGTTACTGAGAAAAAAAAATCAAGATTACTTTCTACATGTTCAGTAATGCACAATAGGGCTTCATACCTAAAAGTGCCTTATTTGTTTTGGTGTGGTTAAGTAAGCTCATAATAAAAACTATAAATAGTCATTTTAAAATAATCCCCAATCACCTGCTCTAATACTATTAATCAATTCATAAAGCAGTACTAACACTCTTTCAAGGGGACCATTCCAGATGTAGAAAAGACATTGCATTTGTGGCTAAAAAAAAAAAATCAAGAGAGCAGTGTAGAGAAAGGAATATAAAGTTATACCTAAAAATAATATGACAACTCTTAAAGAGAGTATAAAACCTAGAGATTTTAGAAACTGGTATTGTTTATTTATTTAAATGTCTATCCCACCTGTCCAAGGAATATTCAAGGTGGGTTACAAAATAAAACATTAAATTACAGTCTTGCAAAACACAACTTATTTATTTTTATTTATTTATTTTTAATTTTTATATACCGAAGTTCTTGTAGGGACTACAAATCACTCCGGTTTACATAAAACAAAGAACTGCTCAACAGAGTAGAAAACTACAAAAATAAGAAAACATATATAATACATGAAGTAACTTAAATATATTATCAATAGGCTCCAAAATTATAATAAAATTATACTCAAAGGAATAACTTGTCTTCTTAGAATTGAGTAACATTAACTGCTCCTTACTTGTTATTATGCTGCCTAACATACATTTTTAATGTGTCAGGGAAAAAAGCAATGCCTGGACGGCTGCCCATGGCCCATAAAACACATAAAACAACAGCCAGTGATTTTCCATATCCCAAAGTGAAAGCTTCCAGCAAGTGGTAATCTTACCATTTTTTTTTACTATATCTTCCACTCATGCTTGTACAATTCCTACCACTCTGCATATTGGAGAGTAAATTAATTTTTAGGCAATGCACACACATAGGCTAACTGAATCCTGAAGTCATGATGCATGCTTTTTATTTTCTCTTCAGCACTAGTACATACTTGTATATAAATAAGGTAAAATATAAATATAAAGAAATGCCATTCATTTCCCATATTCCCATCCTAAACAATTTTTTCCAAACTTTAAGGTGGATGTAATAAACAACACAAACTTGTGTACACCATGTTTGATTTAGTGCAAGCTATCTTTCTATTGGGATTATATGCATATAAGCATGGGAGCAAAATAGTGTGCATATTTATTTCTAGGAAATTTTTCACAAGAACTTTACGTACACCTCACTAAGGTGCAGTTAAAGTTTATACAAAGCTAGTGATGCAGTTTTATGATCACACAGTTAATGAGCTACTTTACATTGTTTACTGTCACCTAAATAGGAGCAGTCCACTGGTTAGAGCAGTAGGCTGAGAGCCAGAGAAGCCAGGGTTCAAATCCCACTAATGCTCCTGTAACCATGGGCAATTCACGTCATCCTCCATTAACTCAGATGCAACCTTATAGATACATTTCAAGAGTTGTGTGCCTAAAAATGAGTGTGTGTATGTTATAAAATATGATTTGCATGTGTGCCAGATTTTAATATCTGGACAGGTGGCCTCTTGCGGGGGAGGGGGGGATTTTAAAAAACAATGCGCAGTGACGTGAGAAGGCCTTTCCTAGTTCCCTTCCAGTCCAATTAAGGAGCAGACTGGGAGGGAAATTACCTAGCCTTCCTCTCTTTTTCCCTCTCCTCTCCTCCCCAACCACTAAACCCAATCTAACTACTCTAGATTTTCTTTTTTTTTTTTGTTTTCTTACTTGCGCACGGCCCGGTCACATGCGTATCTCCAAGATTTACATGAGTGGGCTATTTAAAATTAGGGAGATAGTACATATCAGTACAAGTGCTGAAATATACATGCACAACTAATGGTGCGCAAATAAATTTGCTAGTAAAAATAGCCTGGGCAAACTGGTGAACTTCATATGTGCATGTTATAAAATTTGAAAATTTACACACATAAAAGCTGACAAGTGGCAATTATTAAATTGAATTATTAAAATAGGAGCACAAATATGTGCTCATAGCAGATGTCCTCCACTTATCCGGATAAATCTTACTTACTTACCTGTTTAAGAGAGAGAGAGAGAGAGAGCACCTAGCCATAATGTCCTGACTCTAGATAAGTATTTATATCTCTATGGGAGGCCCACCTAGTAACTCGAGAGGTTTAGGTATTATTGTAGGGGTTAGGGGCAACTTTGACATTCAATGTGAGATGTACGAACAGAACAGTGCTCTCTTGTGAAGATTTGATGACCCTCGGAGTGAGGAAACTCACCCAAAGATGAGATTTGTAAAATGTTCTCTCAACCTAGCTTGATGGACTCTCTGCCTGGGTGACATGAGGGGGATAGTCGTCAACTATTTATATCACTATAGGAGGGCCAGCTAGTAACTCGAGGTGAGGTTTTGGTGGTGGTATAGGGTTTTGGGGCCAGTTTTACATGCAGAGTGAGACTTACGAACAGCACAGTACACCTCAGTGAAGATCTGACGTCATTTGGAGTGAGGAAAGTCTCACAACCTAGGGCGAGAAAACATTATAGAAATCTCATCTTTGTGTGACTTTCCTCACCCCAAATGACGTCAAATCTTCACTGATGTGCACTGTGCTTTCTGTATGTCTCACTGTGCATGTAAAACTGACCCCAAAACCTACACCACCACTAAAACCTCACCTCGAGTTACAAGCTGGTCCTCTTCCCCCCCCCCCCCCCAATAAACTGATGCAAATATTATAGCATTTTGATGACTATAGGGGGAAATTGCCAATACAGTGTTCCACAATGCATCAGTGAAAAACTTTTTTTTTTTTTTTAGGGTCTTATTTTCCAAACGTATCGCACGCGGCAAGGGACGTTTCACACGTGAAATGTCCCTTTTCGCGTGCGATACCAAAATAGGGGCAGAGTCGGCCCCGGAAGAGGAGTCGTCGGGGCATCACCGGGGCCGACTCCGCGACGACGGCGCGCACAGCGAAAAGGTAAGGGCCTTTTCGCTGCTTATTTCGCTTCCAATAGCTACACCTCCTATGGTGGCGCTATTGGGTGCGAAACCGGCAGCGATCGCACCGCGACGGTGCGATCGCTGCCGGCTAGCGCAGGCCCGCCCCCCGTTTCGGCCCCCACCCCTCATCTTCTAAAGTATCGCAGGCCTGCGATACTTTAGAAGATGAGGCCCTTAGTGAGAAAAGATGCAGGAAAAGGTAGGAAAAACACTGATGCCACTAATCGCATGAAACAAAAAGCAATGATGATCTCAAAACTTGTTTTAAAGGTAAAGTATTTATCAATAAAAAGATGTTCCATTCAGTCATGGAGGTGATAATTTGTAGATAATTTATTTTCCCCTGCCCATCATTTATTTAAATTTATATAAAATATTTATCACCCACCTGTCAAGCATTCTAGAGCTTGAAATATTAACACTGGCCAAGCAGATGTCAGATTCACAGGGCATTCACTGACAGTTAAAAACTCACAGAATAGTGCAACCAATGGCAGCAGTTTAATAATTTTAAAAAATTATTTAAAATATTGGACTAACAGCTATAATGGGTTTTACAGCATTTAGAACACACCCTATTTCATCAGTATTAATAAGAAAATGCCATCACACAAAGACATTGAATTACCTTTTTGTTCCAGGCAGCACACATCTTCTCCACTGAAAGACAATACATCCAAAGTATGAATACAGTCACTGCAGGCATTAAGCAATTCCTCTCAAACATAAACCCCAGGGCATGACCATGCTCCAAGACCAACTTTACTAACTCCAATTACTGTTAATTATAGATGTGAGGTTCAAAGGCAAGTCATGAAGCTAGCAATACAAACAAACATGCTACAACTCATACAGAACTAGAAACAACTAAATAAATTAAAAAAAAAGCCTGATGCAATCAAACAATTACAACTCATTAATCAGATTTAAACAAGAACAATGTCATACTAGCAAACAGCAAACAGTGTGATAGTGAAATCCTGAGGCAATTAATATATGTAATAATGTATTAATAAGTCACCTTAGTTTTTAAGTTTTTTAATGTTTCACAATGTTACAATGTATCAATAGTAAGACACCTTAATCTTACTATTTCCAACAGTTATAATGTAAACCGATGTGATATACTCCAATGAATGTCGGTATATAAAAACAACTATATAAATAAATAAAATAAATAAACCTAAAAGATCGTTCAACTGATTTCAAACTGATGACTGATTATTACAAAAACCACTTATAACACAGAACTACTCATATTTGCAATCACAATTCAAGAGATATAAACAATTACAAATCTCATCTTTGGGTGTTTCCTCACTCTGAAGGTCACATATAAATATTACCATGGATGTTTCATAAAGCTTTTTATTAAACCGAAAAAGAAAACAGGAGAAGGAGAAGAAATAAAATAGAAGTCCCAGATTCTTATAAATATACTATCTGGAGCTTGAGTTCTAGCTCTGCCCCAGGGAGTGACGTCCCTCCTGTGCCTGGAAGCATAAAATCTGCCAACGCTCTCACAACAGCCTCACTGGAAATAACCCCGATGTTGATTGCCGCAGAAGGGGAGAGATGTTCGGCACAATCATCGTTTTGAGGAGGAGGGAACCTGGAGGACGGCAGCATGGCGAGCAGGAAAGGAGAGCAGGGAAGGAGATTACGGGGAAACCAGTCGCTCCTCCCCAAAGTGGAAGGAGGCCAGACCCAAGGACTATCTGGTAAGGATCTCCCCCAACTGCTACCAGAACATCTGCTGCCAAATGCAGTGACTTCACAAAGCCACAAACCATCACCTTGGACTCAGAATGGGGTTTTTTGTTTCCACCAGGAGTGTCTGATGTTTTAGTTTTGCATGTCACAACTTATTGCATTATTTTAATGCTTTGTTTTAAATTATTATGTGTGCACCTTGTAAACCGCTTCGTGCGTTACCGTAGATAGTGGTCTATTAAAATAAATAAACAAATAGCATGGAGCAGTCCATCACTCATAGGTGAAAGAATTGCAATCCAAATCTGCTTCTTATGGCACTATTCTTTAGGACTAGGTTTTGAAAAATATTTCAGGTGTAATCTCAGGTTTCTGAGTTTTAATCCTTGGCTAAGGATAACCTGGCCCTTCGTTTGAGAGCCGAGAACTTGCAGCATGCTAGCAGACAGCTGAATGTGAAACTCTTTAACCTCCCTCAGTCTTCCGTAACCTCTCCATGATAATGAGATATGTTTAAAGGTTATCTTACCAAGGTGCTGTAGATTTATATTATTTACCTCTAGGGAGATGTGAAGACAAGGCCATGGGGCGGGTGAAGGGGGAGCAGATATCTCTTGATAGCTTGGATCTTAATCCAGATGCTGGAAAGATCAATAGAGGAAGATGTTGTGGCATCTACTCTTCCCAGTCTCCTATGTTTTCTACACAGACTGGGACTGGATGTTGAAGACCAATTGATGGGGGAAAAAGAGTTCTAATTTTCCAGACATCCTCATATTTATTCAGGAAAGATGCAATTTCTTTTGATGTGCCAACAGACCTTGACTCTTGGCACTCGGTTTATTTTTTTGTTTTGCTTGCAAATGTATCAAGTTGAATGAGGTCAGATATGTTTTCTATGATCCCACACATTTGAATTTTTTTGTTTCTAGAAGCAAGTCTAGGACAAGTCTAAAAACTGCAGATGTGCAGATTACCACATCTTCTCAATGAGAAAGGGTTGATCATCACATATTTAGTGGTTAGGGTCTCTTTTCTGATTACATAATTTTTCTTTTTCCTTGTCCGTCTGAATAATGGAGTCTCCATTATTATGGGCTATAAAGCATTAGATCAGAGGAATTTCCACTTTTGTGTTTCCTTTTTGATTGGATATATTATTACTGATCACGATGTCCTAAATTTCCTTTGGATACATAAGAACATGCTATACTGGGTCAGACCAAGGGTCCATCAAGCCCAGCATCCTGTTTCCAACAGTGGCTAATCCAGGCCATAAGAACCTGGCAAGTACCCAAAAACTAAGTCTATTCCATGTTACCATTGCTAGTAATAGCAGTGGCTATTTTCTAAGTAATTATTAAGAATTATATATATATAGAGAGAGAGAGCGAGCGAGAGAGAGAGGGAGGGAGAGAGATTAAGGGCTTGATTTTTAGAAGCATTTATATGCTTAAAATGAGTTTTTCGTGTGCAAATGCACTTTGCCCATGTAAGTGAGCTTTTGAAAATTGCTACAAAATATACCATTGAATTGTCCATAGGATTTACTCAAGTAAGCACACTTTATGTTCATAAATGGCTTTTGAAAAATGCTAAGATAGAATGTTCCATTTACATGAGTAGCTCCTTTGAAAATTCACCTGTATATGTTTTAAAAAATCCACGATTTCATTAGTATTCGGGTTCTGATACATGTTCAAGGTTTTTGTTGTTTTTCTGCTATGTTGTAGCTTTGATTGACAATAAAACTTTTATATACAAAAAAAAAAAGAAACTGCTATTATTTGTGGCTTCAGTTTTTCTCAATCAAAACGTAAATAATTCCAGACAGGTTTACCAACACAACTCTCTCCAGATTTATAAAGTTTATAAACTTGCTTGCATCCTGAGGCAGTTAAGTCACTCCTGCAAGGCTGAAAGCTGTACAAGATGCACATAGGGAACCCAATTTTATAACAGTGTGCTTAGGGCTAAAGTCTGTGTGTACTTTGCATATGCAGACTTCAAATTTTCAAAGCAATCTTACACATGTAAGTCTGCTCTGGAAATTAGCAGGATTGCATGTACCTTTGCACAGCAAAGGTACATGCAATCCTGCTAATGCATGAGTATTTATATCTGCTAGGGAGCAGATATAAATGCTCATGCAAATATTTATGTGCATACTTTCCAGTGCTAAAAGTAAGCATATACATGTTTTCACAGCCCTAACTCCTCCCCCTGGAATGCCTCTTTGCAGTACACGTAAGAGTGCTTTGGTTTTGGTTCCAAGTGAAATAATTCAAATAACTTTCCATTATGCTTTGTAGAATTGCTAGATTTCAGATTCTGAGACTTTCTGAAAATGACCCCTGGGCTTGTAAGCGCAAATGTACACATGGAAGTGATTTCATGTGCACTTTTACGTGTACTGCAAAGAGGCATTCCAGGAGGAGGAGCTAGGGCTGTGAAAGCATTTATTTGCTTACTTTCAACTCTGCATGAGCATTTACATCTGCTCCCTAGCATGTGTAAATGTACGCTTGTGCAGTGCAAAGGTACGTGCAATCCTGCTAATTTTCAAAGCAGATATACGTCAGATTGTTTTGAAAATTAGAACTAAAGTCTGCATATGCACATGGACTTCAGCCCTAAACTAAAATTGGGTTCCCTATGTGCATCTTATGAAGCCTTCAGCCTTGCAGGAGTGACTTAACTGAAGTCTGGGTGTGTGGGAGAGGCAAAGCTTTTACATAAACCTTTGCAGATAACGTCATCATCCTTATTTGAGCATTTCTTTCATAAATGTTTGATTGATAACCACTGGATCTTTAAATCAGCATATTTGAAAGCTCTGAATGTTAAGCAGACATAACATCATTTGTAGGGCAGAGGAATGGCTGGATCCCCTGGTTTCAGGAACCCTACAAAGCAAAGCAGCTTAACAGATAGATGAGACCACTCAAGATCAATAATCGGATAAATCTCCATTGCAAAATACCAAAAATGAATATAGAACAAACATTTTCAGGAGCAAATCAATTTACAACTGATTAATCAAGAGTGTATAGGATTCTAATTACTAATGAGAGAAAAGACTTGCATATCCAGCATAGCTCTCTGCTTGCATATCCAGCATAACTCTCTGCTTCTACGGCAGGGGAGAAAGACTGATACTTCACACATATCTAGCATAGCTCTCTGCTTCAACGGCAGGGGAGAAAGTCAGATACTTCACTTTCAATGCATATCCAGCATAACTCTCTGCTTCAACGGCAGGGGAAATGAAGAAAAGTAGATCTATATACAGACAACAACCAACAAGGTCTGAATTATTTAGTCTGGGTAAACAAATAAGCATGGGTATAGCTTGCTTATTGCGGCGGTTACTACCCCTAACTAATTAAGCTAAATATTACACTTAGAGGCAGTTCCAACACTGCTCTCTACATTAATGGTGGGGGTGGAAGGGAAATAGAATCAAAAGATTACTAAGAGCCAAGAGTAACAGATAAGAATGAGAAAAAAAAAGTGCAAAACTTGCTGGGCAGACTGGATGGGTCGTTTGGTCTTCTTACATAGAAACGACGGCAGAAGACGACCAAACGGCCCATCCAGTCTGCCCAGCAAGCCACGCAGTTTATCCATTTCCCCCCCCCCCCCTTTTTCTCCCTCCCACCCGTCACTATTGGCTTCCAGTACCCTCCAGCCCTAATTCCCCTCCACCCCACCACCAATTTAGAGAGCAGCGCCGTATCCGCATCCCGGTGAACATCCAACTCAATCAGGGGTAGCAACTGCTGCAACAAGCAGGCCACACCCCTGCCCCCTACTCTTACCCACCCCTGCTTTGTTTGTTTTTTGTTTTTGTTTTTGTTTTTAGATGGCAGCCCTCCGTGAAGGCGGAACACCAAACACTGGCCACTGGCATCCCGCTCTGTGAATGCCTCTGTGGCTACTGCCGCTCCGTGCAGTGTTTTGCTGCCTGAAGGTTTCTTCTGCCATCATTTCTATGTTTCTATATTAATAGTCTATTACTGACAATGCTAAATTTTTGATACACTTCATTATATCCCCTGTCATCTCTCTCACATACTTCAGTGACTTATCATTTATAACATCCATTTAAAACATCAAACATTCTAATCTGTCAGACAGTAGCATGTGAGTGAGCTATCAGTCTCTCAAGGAACTCCCTTTTCCAGACCCTTTTTTTTTTTTGAGTTGACATATTCCTCTGTCCTGATGGTGGCTGCCTTTCTGTTTACATTGTGCCAGTTGGACTGACAGAGGGACTCTGGATAGTATCCTACAAGATCTTAGAAATATAAACTTTTAAGCACAAGGAAATCATATTACTTGTTAAAAAAAACATAGTGAGAGGAGGGGCAATCTTTGATCTTTAGATTCCACGGGTCTAGACTCCACTTAAAATTGTATTTTTTGGAATTTTCCAGGTTCTCTTAATTTGATGGCTATTTCACATAATCCTCAATAAAGATCTCCCAGAGAGTTCAAATGTGCCTGAATTACAGCATGGGCATTTATAGGTGCCCATGGATATTATGACCGAAACCTCTGTCAAAGGAACAACATTTGGAGAGAAATTATTTAAGGTTTCATAAACGTTTTACAGCCCATCTTTTTACTGGAGTTTTCACACAGGTGATATAATTTTCAATCTGTATTTTGGGGGTTGGCTGTTATTATGTTTTAATGGTGTCATAATGTGGTGGCTGTTTTCTTTTGCTTTGGTGTTATTGCTATTTTGATAATGTAAGATTTTGTTTTTCTTAATGTTCACTGCCTTGAGCTTCTGTTAGGTGACAAATAAATAAACAGATGTAACCTGTTATGTTCAGGAGCACCAACAACATGAAGTTTATTTTATGCAATTAAAATCAGCAGAGCTATTTCTATAGAACAGCAAGGGGTGCTGGTTTCAAGGTCATGGATCCTATGGTCATGTATTCTAACATCTCAGCAAATGCCTTTTCCACTGAGAACATCAGTACACGAGTAGCCGAAGCCACTTCATCTCTCGGTGTCTGTTTACCCAATTGCCACTGAAGAATAATATTATGTTTTCTCCTTCTCCTTGGCAGCTGTCCAGCTCATGTTTGCAGAAGCGCTGTAACTAATTATGCAGCATCTGCCCATCCCGTCTGCAAGGATCACGGTATCAAGCGAAAATGTTAAAAGGAGTCCGTGTTTAATGAGGGCAAACACCCAGGAAGGAGCAGCAGACACAACAGCTGAGGGGCTCGGGCAGCTTGAAACCCCCCTTCTTCTCTCCCACCTCTGGAACAAAGGGAGCTGCAGACCGGGAACCCGAGGCTTAGCTCGCGAGGGGGAGGGGGGGGATGCAGAGGGCCCCTGTCCCCCCTCTCCTCGAGGATGCACAGGGCCCCGGAAACCGACACCCCCCGCCCTCTCAGCCACACCCCCCACCTGCGCCCCCGCCCCAAATCCACGCCGCCCTCGCTAAGCACTGCAGCGGCCGCTTATTCTTTTCCGTGCTAGAAAGCCTCCGGGCGCCCGTTTATTCCTCAATGGGTTACGAGGCCAAGGGCGCAAGCGGCGAACGCCAATAAGCGCCCTTTAAAAGCCGCAGGAGCCTCCGTTCGAGTCCCGGGCCAGGTGATCAGTCCAAGGCGCCGTCTCCCCCCTCCCCTCCTGCTGCGCGCACTTCTTCTTCTTCTAAACAAGACCCGTGCAGCCTCGCATCCCGCCCCTCGTCGCGCGCCGTGCACGAGGCGCTCCCCGGGCAGGCACAGCGCATGGCCGCGCGCCTCTCCTCGCGCCGTGCACGAGGCGCTCCCCGGGCAGGCACAGCGCCTGGCCACGCGCCTCTCCTCGCGCCGCTCACCTGGCTCTCCCCAGGCAGGCACAGCGCATGGCCGCGCGCCTCTCCTCGCGCCGTGCACGAGGCGCTCCCCGGACGGGCACAGCGCCTGGCCGCGCGCCTCTCCTCGCGCCGCTCACCTGGCTCCCTTTCTGCTTCCCGCGCCGTCGCTGCTACTCATCCTGCTCCGCCGCCGCTGCTGCTGCTGCTGCTGCTGCTGCTTCTTCCTCCTCCTCCTCGGGTGAAGCCCTTGTTCCCGCTTGCAGGCTGCAGGCAGCGCGAAGCGAAAGCGTTTTCCTCCGCTGCTCCGGGGGGGTGGCGCGTGCTTCCTTCCCGCCCAGCCACCCGATGAAAGAGATGCAAGGGAAGGGCGCCCCTCCTCTCTGCTGGGAGGAAGAGGAAGAAGAACTGTTATCGGGCTGTGCCATGATATCCAGAAACGGGGACATCACGGACACATAAGGAGCTTTTTTTTTTGTTTGTTTGTTTTTCAAAATGTAAGACTCAGCCGTCTAGGTCTAATGGATTTTGCCTGGTGGAATAAAAGGTATCCTATACCTTGGGGTCAGCATCATAGACGTGTGACCCTACTATCCGGGCTATGCATGTTTGCACGACCCTACTAGAGCAGGGGGACAGATGCACACATGCAGTGTGGGGGTGCAGTCTATCCAGTACTTTATTCTATGGTTTTCAAAGAAGTATGAGGCACAGATATTTCTATTTTAACTCTGCTACACATGCTTTAGTACCAAGCTGTTAATTCAGCCAGGGTGGCATTCTCCGGGGTACTAAGATGGTAGGAGCACCAATAACATGAAGTTTACTTTATGGGGACAATACTCTTTTGTTTTAAACAAAGCCCCCTTCAGTGGCAAAATGTGAAGCTTGATACCAGCAGTTACATTTGGCAAGTTTGCTGGATCCTGTAGGCCCATTAGGCACTTTAGGAGAACCTTGATTAAGAAATGGATTTATCCATTTTCAAAACATAAAGCACCCTGGTTTACACCAGAATTAAAATCTTTAAAACAGAGTTTGCGCCGTCATGAAAGAAAATGGCGCAAACTTCCAAATTCATCCTCACTTGCACATTACAGATCTGCCCTTAGTAAGTATAGATCCAAGATCAATTCATCTAAACAAGACTTTTATTCTGAGAAAATACATACATTTCAATTTAACCCCCAATATCTTGTTCTCTTACGTCTCTGAATTGACTAAAACCAATTCACATTTCCTTCCCCTAGGAAACTTAAAAAGTAAAGCTAACAAATTTGCTATCTTTTTTAAAGAAAAAATCTGTAATCTAATTAGCAATTTAACTTGCTCCCCATTGCAACAGATTTCTCTGCCTAATAACCCGAATTTGAGATGGTCTGTCTTTAATAATGTTTCATCCGTAGAAATTGCAAACTTACTAAAGAAGATGAATCCCGCCTCCCACCCAATTGACTCCATATCGATAAAAACTCTGCAGTCCGTCCCAGACATCATATCAAGTTCTCTAGCGGATATCATCAACATTTCTTTGAATGAAGGCAAATTTCCAGATTTGTTGAAGTGCGCTGTAGTGAAGCCCATTTTAAAGAAAGCTCACTTAGAATCAGATAACCTATCCAATTTCCGACCTATCTCTACACTTCCTTTTTTATCAAAATTATTAGAAAAAGTGGTCAACCAGCAATTAATGGATTATTTGGAGTGTAACCACCTACTTTTTCCTTCTCAGTTGGGCTCCCGTAAATTTTTTTAACAGAAACATTACTTGTATCACTTTCCGACATCGTGTTAAGAGGCCTAGATAACGGGAAATCTTCCCTGCTGATTCTATTACACATATCATCAGCTTTTGATACTATTAATCACGATCTAATGATAGACTTAAAGAAATTTGCATTGCTGATACTATTCTGTTATGGTTTAAATCTTATTTTTCGACTAGAGCATATAAAGTTAAATTAGGCTTGGTCATGTCTGATTCAATTATTCTTAGTTTTGGTGTTCCTCAGGGCTCATCCTTATCTCCCACCCTTTTCAATATTTACGTTTCCTCTTTGCAAATTCTTGGCCGGCTTAGGACTCGTACATTTCATATATGCAGATGACGTGCACATTCTTCGTCCAATAGAAGGTTCTATTGAAAACACTTTGAAATTGTGGACTATATACTTCAAATCCATTCAACAACAGATGTTTTTATCTCTAAATCATTCTAAAGCAGAAATTTTATTGATCCGTAACAAAGTTAGCGATAAGATAACATCAGTATTAAAATCGTCACTATCTAATCACACTATTATTCACGAAGTACGAGATTTAGGCTTCATTTTTGATAGCGAATTTAATTTTAAGAAGTCCATAAAAGCCATAGTAAAAGAGGGATTTTACAAATTACAGATTTTTAAAAAACTAAAACCTCTGTTACACTTCAACGATTTTAGAACAGTCCTTCAGGCTCTACAACTTTCTAAATTAGATTACTGTAATGCTCTGTTACTAGGCCTCCCCGCGTCATCGATTCGCCCTTTACAGCTTTTACAAAATGCCGCCGCTCGGCTTTTAACCAGCAACAAAAAACATGATCACATTACCCCGGTTTTGAAAGAGCTCCATTGGCTCCCTATCCATCATAGAATTCATTTTAAATGTTTGACATTAATACATAAAACCATATGTGGTGAAAAAATCAAATGGCTGAACGCTGCTGTACATATTCATACTCCTCAGCGAAATTTATGATCATCTGGTAAGGTGCTGCTATCCATTCTATCACCAAAATCAGCCCATTTAAACGCTGTCCGAGACAGAGCCCTGTCCTTAGCTGTCCTAAAATATGGAACACATTGGGGTAGATTTTCAGAGGGTTGCGCACATAAGATTCGTGTGCAACCCCCGAAAACCTACCCCTGCCTCCCCCTGCGCGCGCCGAGCCTATCTTGCATAGGCTCGGCGCGCGCAAGCCCTGGGACGGGTGTAAGTCCCTGGGTTTAAAGAAATGGGCATTCCAGGGGCGGAGCCATGGGCAGGGCGCCGGCCCACGGGCGGGACCGAGGTCTTCGGAACAGCCACCGGGCCGGGGGATGGAGAGCCGGTACGCGCAAGTTACGCCTGCCCGGAGGCAGGCGTAACTTCTTCAATAAAGGTCAGGGGGGAGTTTAGTTAGGACTGGGGGCGGGTTAGATAGGGGAAGGGAGGGGAAGGTGTGGGGGGGCGGAAGGAAAGTTCCCTCCGAGGCCGCTCCGATTTCGGAGCGGCCTCGGAGGGAACGGAGGCAGGCTGATCGGCTCACCGCGCGCAGGTTGCACAATTGTGCACCCCCCCTGCGCGCGTCGACCCTGGATTTTATAACATGCGTGCGCGGCAGCGCACGCATGTTATAAAATCGGGCGGAGATTTGTTTGCGCCAGGTTGCGTGAACAAATCTCCGCCCACGCGCATGTTATAAAATCTGGCCCATTGCCTTTAGACATCAGGCTCGAGTCACACCCACATTCATTTAAGAAGAAACTTAAGACATGGCTATTCGAACAAGCACTCTGTTGCGATGGAGGTGGACCCTTGGCCCGGTGCAGGATTGGTACGACCCTCTGGTCAGACCCAGAGAGCGCCTGCCACCAGGAGACGGAGCACACAAGGAGACAGAGGCTCGCTGGAGCTTCACCAATAGCAATCCAGGGTTTCTGCAGGTTGAGCCTTTGGGTACTCGGACCGCCTGGACTTAGGTGGGCCTCAGAGGGTCTCCCGGAGAGGTAGCGGAGAGGTGTGTCCACCACGAGCACAGGTGCGCGGCTGGTGAAGAAAGGAGGGACTAGACCTGAACCAGGATCACCGGAGATCTCAGGAAGGCAACAGGAGACAAAGATCCTCCAGGCGAGATAGGTGGTGCCTACTGGTCTAGTCTGTTGAAGGCCGCAGGCAGTGTCCAAGCAGGCTGGTCTGGTTTTCATAGGAGCAAACAGTATCCGAGTGTAGCACAAGGATCAAAGCCAGAGTATCCATCCGAGGGTGGTCAGCCAAAGCAAGGGTCAGTTCTGAGATCAGTCCGTGCGTAGTCAAGACGAGCAAAGTCAATTCCAGGTGGCTGTCAACGTGGACAGACAAGCAGAGGTCAGTTCTAGGCGGTGGTCAAATGTAGTCAATAGGCAGGCAGTGGTCAGTACCGTGAATCAGTCCGAGAAAGTACGACAGGAGAAGGAACGTGGGGCAGGAATCAGGACAGAAGCTGGAACACAGAGGACCACGGGAACATAGGAAGGCAGGAGCACTGGGACAAGACTGGAACGCAGGAAGGCAGGAGCACTGGGACAAGACTGGAACGCAGGAAAGCAGGAGCACTGGGACAAGACAGGAAAGAAGGAGCACTGGGACAAGACTGGAACGCAGGAAGGCAGGAGCACTGGGACAAGACAGGAAAGAAGGAGCACTGGGACAAGACTGGAACGCAGGAAGGCAGGAGCACTGGGACAAGACAGGAAAGAAGGAGCACTGGGACAAGACTGGAACGCAGGAAGGCAGGAGCACTGGGACAAGACAGGAACGCAGGAAAGCAGGAGCACTGGGACAAGACAGGAAAGAAGGAGCACTGGGACAAGACTGGAACATAGGAAGGCAGGAGCACTGGGACAAGACTGGAACACAGGAAAGCAGGAGCACTGGGACAAGACAGGAACGCAGGAAAGCAGGAGCACTGGGACAAGACAGGAAAGAAGGAGCACTGGGACAAGACTGGAACGCAGGAAGGCAGGAGCACTGGGACAAGACAGGAAAGAAGGAGCACTGGGACAAGACTGGAACGCAGGAAGGCAGGAGCACTGGGACAAGACTGGAACGCAGGAAAGCAGGAGCACTGGGACAAGACAGGAAAGAAGGAGCACTGGGACAAGACTGGAACGCAGGAAGGCAGGAGCACTGGGACAAGACTGGAACGCAGGAAAGCAGGAGCACTGGGACAAGACTGGAACGCAGGAAAGCAGGAGCACTGGGACAAGACTGGAACAGGAAAGCAGGAGCACTGGGACAAGACTGGAACGCAGGAAAGCAGGAGCACTGGGACAAGACAGGAAAGAAGGAGCACTGGGACAAGACTGGAACGCAGGAAGGCAGGAGCACTGGGACAAGACTGGAACGCAGGAAAGCAGGAGCACTGGGACAAGACTGGAACGCAGGAAAGCTGGAGCACTGGGACAAGACTGGAACAGGAAAGCAGGAGCACTGGGACAAGACTGGAACGCAGGAAGGCAGGAGCACTGGGACAAGACTGGAACGCAGGAAAGCAGGAGCACTGGGACAAGACAGGAAAGAAGGAGCACTGGGACAAGACTGGAACATAGGAAGGCAGGAGCACTGGGACAAGACTGGAACACAGGAAAGCAGGAGCACTGGGACAAGACAGGAACGCAGGAAAGCAGGAGCACTGGGACAAGACAGGAAAGAAGGAGCACTGGGACAAGACTGGAACGCAGGAAGGCAGGAGCACTGGGACAAGACAGGAAAGAAGGAGCACTGGGACAAGACTGGAACGCAGGAAGGCAGGAGCACTGGGACAAGACTGGAACGCAGGAAAGCAGGAGCACTGGGACAAGACAGGAAAGAAGGAGCACTGGGACAAGACTGGAACGCAGGAAGGCAGGAGCACTGGGACAAGACTGGAACGCAGGAAAGCAGGAGCACTGGGACAAGACTGGAACGCAGGAAAGCTGGAGCACTGGGACAAGACTGGAACAGGAAAGCAGGAGCACTGGGACAAGACTGGAACGCAGGAAAGCAGGAGCACTGGGACAAGACAGGAAAGAAGGAGCACTGGGACAAGACTGGAACGCAGGAAGGCAGGAGCACTGGGACAAGACAGGAAAGAAGGAGCACTGGGACAAGACTGGAACGCAGGAAGGCAGGAGCACTGGGACAAGACAGGAACGCAGGAAAGCAGGAGCACTGGGACAAGACAGGAAAGAAGGAGCACTGGGACAAGACTGGAACATAGGAAGGCAGGAGCACTGGGACAAGACTGGAACACAGGAAAGCAGGAGCACTGGGACAAGACAGGAACGCAGGAAAGCAGGAGCACTGGGACAAGACAGGAAAGAAGGAGCACTGGGACAAGACTGGAACGCAGGAAGGCAGGAGCACTGGGACAAGACAGGAAAGAAGGAGCACTGGGACAAGACTGGAACGCAGGAAGGCAGGAGCACTGGGACAAGACTGGAACGCAGGAAAGCAGGAGCACTGGGACAAGACAGGAAAGAAGGAGCACTGGGACAAGACTGGAACGCAGGAAGGCAGGAGCACTGGGACAAGACTGGAACGCAGGAAAGCAGGAGCACTGGGACAAGACTGGAACGCAGGAAAGCTGGAGCACTGGGACAAGACTGGAACAGGAAAGCAGGAGCACTGGGACAAGACTGGAACGCAGGAAAGCAGGAGCACTGGGACAAGACAGGAAAGAAGGAGCACTGGGACAAGACTGGAACGCAGGAAGGCAGGAGCACTGGGACAAGACTGGAACGCAGGAAAGCAGGAGCACTGGGACAAGACTGGAACGCAGGAAAGCTGGAGCACTGGGACAAGACTGGAACAGGAAAGCAGGAGCACTGGGACAAGACTGGAACGCAGGAAGGCAGGAGCACTGGGACAAGACTGGAACGCAGGAAAGCAGGAGCACTGGGACAAGACAGGAAAGAAGGAGCACTGGGACAAGACTGGAACATAGGAAGGCAGGAGCACTGGGACAAGACTGGAACACAGGAAAGCAGGAGCACTGGGACAAGACAGGAACGCAGGAAAGCAGGAGCACTGGGACAAGACAGGAAAGAAGGAGCACTGGGACAAGACTGGAACGCAGGAAGGCAGGAGCACTGGGACAAGACAGGAAAGAAGGAGCACTGGGACAAGACTGGAACGCAGGAAGGCAGGAGCACTGGGACAAGACTGGAACGCAGGAAAGCAGGAGCACTGGGACAAGACAGGAAAGAAGGAGCACTGGGACAAGACTGGAACGCAGGAAGGCAGGAGCACTGGGACAAGACTGGAACGCAGGAAAGCAGGAGCACTGGGACAAGACTGGAACGCAGGAAAGCTGGAGCACTGGGACAAGACTGGAACAGGAAAGCAGGAGCACTGGGACAAGACTGGAACGCAGGAAAGCAGGAGCACTGGGACAAGACAGGAAAGAAGGAGCACTGGGACAAGACTGGAACGCAGGAAGGCAGGAGCACTGGGACAAGACTGGAACGCAGGAAAGCAGGAGCACTGGGACAAGACTGGAACGCAGGAAAGCTGGAGCACTGGGACAAGACTGGAACAGGAAAGCAGGAGCACTGGGACAAGACTGGAACGCAGGAAGGCAGGAGCACTGGGACAAGACAGGAATGCAGGAAAGCAGGAGCACTGGGACAAGACAGGAACGCAGGAAGGCAGGAGCACTGGGACAAGACTGGAACGCAGGAAGGCAGGAGCACTGGGACAAGACAGGAACGCAGGAAGGCAGGAGCACTGGGACAAGACTGGAACGCAGGAAGGCAGGAGCACTGGGACAAGACAGGAACGCAGGAAGGCAGGAGCACTGGGACAAGACTGGAACACAGGAAGGCAGGAGCACTGGGACAAGACAGGAACACAGGACAGCAGGAGTACTGGGACAAGACAGGAATGCAGGACAGCAGGAGCACTGGGACTAGACTGGAACGCAGGAAGGCAGGAGCACTGGGACAAGACTGGAACGCAGGAAGGCAGGAGCACTGGGACAAGTCTGGAACGCAGGAAGGCAGGAGCACTGGGACAAGTCTGGAATGCAGGAAAGCAGGAGCACTGGGACAAGACTGGAACGCAGGAAAGCTGGAGCACTGGGACAAGACTGGAACGCAGGAAGGCAGGAGCACTGGGACAAGACAGGAACGCAGGACAGCAGGAGCACTGGGACAAGACAGGAATGCAGGACAGCAGGAGCACTGGGACTAGACTGGAACGCAGGAAAGCAGGAGCACTGGGACAAGACTGGAACGCAGGAAGGCAGGAGCACTGGGACAAGTCTGGAACGCAGGAAGGCAGGAGCACTGGGACAAGACAGGAACGCAGGAAGGCAGGAGCACTGGGACAAGACAGGAACGCAGGAAGGCAGGAGCACTGGGAGAAGACTGGAACAGGAAAGCAGGAGCACTGGGACAAGACAGGAACGCAGGAAGGCAGGAGCACTGGGACAAGACTGGAACGCAGGAAAGCAGGAGCACTGGGACAAGACAGGAACGCAGGAAGGCAGGAGCACTGGGACAAGTCTGGAACGCAGGAAGGCAGGAGCACTGGGACAAGACAGGAACGCAGGAAAGCAGGAGCACTGGGACAAGACTGGAACGCAGGAAGGCAGGAGCACTGGGACAAGACTGGAACGCAGGAAGGCAGGAGCACTGGGACAAGACAGGAACGCAGGAAAGCAGGAGCACTGGGACAAGACTGGAACGCAGGAAGGCAGGAGCACTGGGACAAGACTGGAACGCAGGAAGGCAGGAGCACTGGGACAAGACTGGAACGCAGGAAAGCAGGAGCACTGGGTCAAGACTGGAACGCAGGAAGGCAGGAGCACTGGGACAAGACTGGAACGCAGGAAGGCAGGAGCACTGGGACAAGACAGGAACGCAGGAAAGCTGGAGCACTGGGACAAGACTGGAACGCAGGAAGGCAGGAGCACTGGGACAAGACTGGAACGCAGGAAGGCAGGAGCACTGGGACAAGTCTGGAACGCAGGAAGGCAGGAGCACTGGGACAAGACTGGAAGGCAGGAAGGCAGGAGCACTGGGACAAGACTGGAACGCAGGAAGGCAGGAGCACTGGGACAAGTCTGGAACGCAGGAAGGCAGGAGCACTGGGACAAGACAGGAAGGCAGGACAGCAGACTAGCTACACCGAAGGTGTTGACCCGTTTGCCAAGGCGAGGTCCTGGGGACAGGGCCTCGCTTCTTAGAGTCCAGCTATGTGACGTCATCAGGCGGCATCCGAGAGGAGCTTCCCACGCTGGGCCCTTTAAATGTGGAGACGTCGGCCGCGTGCATGGCTAGGGGTGGAGCTGAGGACCCCGAAGACGCGGAGCCCCACCCCTATGGCAGCTCCGCCGAGAGGTCTGTGGCGTGGAGGAAGTCGGAGAGGCCCGAGGAGAGTGTCAGGGACGTCGGGAGCTGGCGGCAAGGGAAGAGGAGCGTGAGGTGAGCAGACCCGGTAGTGGCACCTCCGGCCGGGACACACAACACATTCTCCTAGTCAGGCCGATTCCCTTGTTTTATTGTTTTATTTTATTTTAATTGTTTTCCCTAATATCAATTTTAAATTTACTGTATTTATTATTAAATGAATCATTATTTTATGGGCAGTTATTTGATATTAGAATTTAAGCCTTATTTAATTTGATTTGCTGCAATTTTATTTTAAATTGTTTAAGATGTTTTTAAGGTTGTAGATTGATCATGTTATGTATTACTGTTTGATTTGTGACGTAAACCGATGTGAAGCTTCCACGAACATTGGTATATAAAAAGTAAATAAATAAAAATACACCTGCCTTTCAGCAGCAGCAGCACTGGCACCACAACCCCCTCTCTCGCCCTGCTCGACATATATCTTTCATTCTCCTCTCATCCCCTACCAAGTCCTCCATCTCTTTCTCTACGCCCCTGTTCACAGTGCCCAACATTGCTTCTCTCTACGCCCCTCTTCACCATCTCTCCTTTTGCCTTCTCCCCATCCTCCTCTTTCTCCCATCCCTTCCCTGCTCAGCTCACCAGCATCACTCCAACCATTTTGCCTCCTTTTTGCTAGGCCCAGCATCCTCTCTCTTTCCTCCACTCTGTCTTCACCTACTCAGCAGCCTCTCTCCATAAGTCCCCTACAGCTTCCTCTGCCTCCACCCCACACGTCTGCCCAGCATCCATTCCCTTATGGTCCCTCTGCTTTAAAAGTGAATAGGTGGTGCCTGGAGGTTTCCAGGGATTTTTGCCCCCCCCCCCCCCCCCCCAAAATCGTTGGCACCCTTGGCGAGCACCTGGTTTGCCTAATGGAAAAACTGGCCCTGGGATGATGATAAGTCTGATCTTGAAGCGAGCATGAAACAACTTTACTAAGAGGGTGGTAAATGTCTGGCATAGCCGAACAGTGGTAGCAGGGGCAACCAAGTCCATGACGAAATTCATGTTTCATCGATACACAGAACACAGTGGTGGGGCAGGCAGGCAGGTACAAGAAGTGAGAGAGAGAAGGACTCAATGTTTGCTCAGTCATGTGAAACCTTAGAAAGAGGGGAGAATACAAAGCAGTGGGCAGAGAGTGGCAGCACAACTGTATTAGGTTTCCAACAAGACTGGGGTAACCTAGACAGAACAGCTGTGGTGATAACCTAACATCAGTGAGGACAGGGTGGCCATGGGTTTTGGATAGCATCCCCACTAGTTTTGGTGGCTGTATGGATTATTACAAAACTTGGTGGCAAAACATGAGAAACTATTAATGTTTTCACTCATTAGCCGTGGCCTGTATGACCCTACTCCAATAACCAGGATGCTGCTATTTTTCAAAAGTAGGGGACAAATCTCTATCCTGGGGGTTGGATTAAGTATGTGCCTTTTAAGAACCACAGAAGAGCACAAGGCCTAAAATAGCCTACCGGTGGAGGCCAACGCTATAATGAAATTTAAATATGTTTTGGGACAGATATAGAAGGCAGTGATAGGAATAGGGTTGATCGGTTCGGTTAAAGGCACAGGCAGCTAGTGTTGGTTTTGAGTATGGGAATTTATACATTCGACTACCTAAAGTGGTAGTGAAGCAGCAAGGAAGAGTTTCAGCTTGGCCTGCAGAAAAAGTCTTTTGGGGGGGGCATGGGAAAGAGCATAATAAACTATAGGATGTACAGAAATAAAATCATTTACCTCCTCTTGGACCACTGATGGATATAAATTGGACTTTCTCTGCCATTATCTACTGTGATACAATATAAGCTGGGGCTTGGTCCTGATATGGGCCCACTATGAGTAGAATCACATACACTTTTGCAACAGGACTGCTAATCTAGTAATAGCAAGCAGTGACATACTCTTTTGTGTTATGGTTGCTAACTTGCAACATTTTTTTTTTTCTCTCAACGCACAATTAAGCTTTGAAATTTGTTGCCCCGGGGATGTGATCAAGGCATCTAGGATAGCTGAGTTTAAAAGCAGTGTGGGCAAGTTCCTGGAAGAAAAAGTCCATAATCATCAATTATGAGCCAGGTAGATTTTGGGGAAAAAACCCACCGCTTATCAATTGGAGCGAGTGAAAAGAAATGAATCTACTCTTTGGGGTCTGCCGGGTACTTCCTAGAGATCCAGATTGGCCACTGTTGGAGGCAGGATGCTGGGCTCGTTTGACCCTTGATTTGACTCGGCGTGCAACTTCTTCTGTTCTTAAATTCAAGGATACTGGGATGCAGCATGGTAAAGTTCTACTGTTTGAGGATGGACACCTTAAGACATGGAAAAGATCATTTTAGATAATTTGTATTTTAGGATCAGGACCTTATTTCATGTACAGTGTTGCTTGTTACAAACCATGATATATAAATTTATGTTTCAAAACATAGGTTTCCTATCCGCTCCTTTCAAATGTACTAGTGTTTTGGAAAATACTTCAAATTATTGATTCTTCATCTGTATTTATTTTAACTAAGTGGATATTGCAGCTTTAACAATGTAATAGTTATCACTGCTCTCCTGATCCAGCACCTGAATAAACAGGAAGCACTGAGCGCTGGCCAGGCAGAGCGTGTTGCAGCTGGGAGCAGAATGAGGGGGACAGAGGGGCGGGGAGGGAGCAGGGATCAACCACAGATCAGTGCAACATCTGTTTCCTGATGGCTAGGACTGGTATCTACAGCACTAGTTCTACTGTCACAGATGGATAGCAATAATCGGGGCAGCCAAGCCAGGTCTATCCCAAACATAGCACCATTAAAACAGACATAAATACCTGGAGCCAGAGTTCAAGTGGAAATAAATAAGCCACAGCTTTATTGCGCACACTAAACCCTGACAACAGATCTAAACTACATACCCGAGCCTTATACTAACAGATGGTACTAACCTAAGCAGGAGAAAGGAGAACTTCCCCTCCCCCTCAAAATCCAACCCAGCCCACCCCAGGCGAGCTAGGCCAGGTTGTAGCAGTGAGTATGTAGGTGTAGGCCATACAGACAGCTCACCCCATGCTAGCAAGGCTAGCAGCCTTCCAAGCCTGCATCCTGGCTGGAAGTGGAGTCACAGGCCTGTTGCCGAACCGTCTTCTGTCCTATAGGTGGCAGTCAGCTCTGGCCAAATTATTGAGTCTTGCGGCAAAGACAATTCCCACAATGTAAATATTCTCTCCCCTCCCCCAACCACACACACACTTTAGGCTTGGGTACCCCACCCAGCTGTAACAATATAAGTATACAATAAATCAGACATAAGAACATGCCATACTGGGTCAGACCAAGGGTCCATCAAGCCCAGCATCCTGTTTCCAACAGTGGCCAATCCAGGCCATAAGAACCTGGCAAGTACCCAAAAACTAAGTCTATTCCATGTTACTGTTGCTAGTAATAGCAGTGACTAATTTCTAAGTCAACTTAATTAATAGCAGGTAATGGACTTCTCCTCCAAGAACTTATCCAATCCTTTTTTAAACACAGCTATACTAACTGCACTAACCACATTCTCTGGCAACAAATTCCAGAGTTTAATTGTGCGTTGAGTAAAAAAGAACTTTCTCCGATTAGTTTTAAATGTGCCCCATGCTAACTTCATGGAGAGCCCCCTAGTCTTTCTACTATCCGAAAGAGTAAATAACCGAGTCACATCTACCCGTTCTAGACCTCTCATGATCTTAAAGACCTCTATCATATCCCCCCTCAGTCGTCTCTTCTCCAAGCTGAAAAGTCCTAACCTCTTTAGTCTTTCCTCATAGGGAAGCTGTTCCATTCCCTTTATCATTTTGGTCGCCCTTCTCTGTACCCATCGCAATTATATCTTTTTTGAGATGTGGCGACCAGAATTGTACACAGTATTCAAGGTGCGGTCTCATCATGGAGCGATAAAGAAAACAAGAATCGGATGATGGAAAAAGCCCTTTATTAAAACATGGGCATGTTTTAATAAAGGGCTTTTTCCATCATCCGATTCTTGTTTTCTTCACTGTTACACAGCCAACTGGATCGGCTTCCGCTTTGCTTTTTGGGTCCTTCACCATGGAGCAATACAGAGGCATTATGACATTTTCCGTTTTATTCACCATTCCCTTCCTAATAATTCCCAACATTCTGTTTGCTTTTTTGATTGCCGCAGCACACTGTACCGACGATTTCAATGTGTTATCCTCTATGACACCTAGATCCCTTTCTTGGGTTGTAGCTCCTAATATGGAACCTAACATTGTGTAATTATAGCATGGGTTATTTTTCCCTATATGCATCACCTTGCACTTATCCACATTAAATTTCATCTGCCATTTGGATGCCCAATTTTCCACTCACATGATCTTCCTGCAATTTATCCCAATCTGCTTGTGATTTAACTACGCTGAAAAATTTTGTATCATCCACATATTTGATAACCTCACTCGTCGTATTTCTTTCCAGATCATTTATAAATATATTGAAAAGTACAGGTCCCAATACAGATCCCTGAGGCACTCCACTGCTCACTCCCTTCCACTGAGAAAATTGTCCATTTAATCCTACTCTCTGTTTCCTGTCTTTTAACCAGTTTGTAATCCACGAAAGACATCACCATCTATTCCATGACTTTTTACTTTTCCTAGAAGCCCCTCTTGAGGAACTTTGTCAAATGCCTTCTGAAAATCCAAACACACTACAGCTACCATTTCACCTTTATCTACATGTTTATTAACTCCTTCAAAAAAGTGAAGCAGATTTATGAGGCAAAACTTGCCTTGGGTAAAGCCATGCTTTGTTCCATTAAACCATGTCTTTCTATATGTTTTATCATTTTGATATTTAGAACACTTTCCACTATTTTTCCTGGCACTGAAGTCAGGCTAACTGGTCTGTAGTGTACCGGATCGCTCCTGGAGCCCCTTTTAAATATTGGGGTTACATTAACCACCCTCCAGTCTTCAAGTACAATGGATGAATTTAATGATATGGTACAAACTTTTACTATTAGGTCTGAAATTTCATTTTTTAGTTCCTTCAGAACCCTGGGGTGTATACCATCCGGTCCAGGTGATTTACTACTCTTCAGTTTGTCAATCAGGTACCACATCTTCTAGGTTCACCGTGATTTGATTCAGTCCATCTGAATCATTACCCATGAAAACCTTGTCCGGTACGGAACCTCCCCAAGATCCTCTTCAGTAAACATAGAAGCAAAGAAATCATTCAATCTTTCCGCGATGGCCTTATTTTCTCTAAGTGCCCCTTTAACCCCTCGATCATCTAACGGTCCAACTGACTCCCTCACAGGTTTTCTGCTTCGGATATATTTTAAAAAGTTTTTACTGTGAGTTTTTGCCTCTATGGCCAACTTCTTTTCAAATTCTCTCTTAGCCTGCATATCAATGTCTTACATTTAACTTGCCAACGCCACCTCCTTCCACCGTGCCTCTGAGATGCCAATTAAGTCTATGTCATCATTCACTGCTATACATTCTAATTCTCCCATCTTACTTCTTAGACTTCTGGCATTAGCATGCAAACATTTCAAAGTTTGTTTTTGTTTGTATTTTCATTCTGCTTTTTAATTGATAGGGATGTTAGCATTTGTTAGCTCAAGTGAGTTTTTAGTTACAGGCACTTGGACTACTTTTCTTATTATTGGAACCTCACTGTCTGGATGCCCTAATTCTAATGCATTAGTATCCTTAGAAGATACCTCCCTCAGAACCATGTGCTGCTGAGCGAGTGTCGGCTTTCCCCTTTGTTGTAGTTTAAAAGCTGCTCTATCTCCTTTTTAAAGGTTAGCACCAGCAGTCTGGTTCCACCCTGATTAAGGTGGAGCCCATCCCTTCGGAAGAGACTCCCCCTTCCCCAAAATGTTCCCCAGTTCCTAACAAAACTGAATCCCTCTTCCTTGCACCATCGTCTCATCCACGCATTGAGACTCCGGAGCTCTGCCTGCCTCTGGAGACCTGCACGTGAAATGGAGCATTTCAAAGAATGCTACCCTGGAGGTTCTGGATTTAAGCTTTCTACGTAAGAGCCTAAATTTGGCTTCCAGAACCTCCCTCCCACATTTTCCTATGTCATTGGTGCCCACATGTAACATGACAGCCCGCTCCTCCCCAGCACCGTCTAAAATCCTATCTAGGTGATGCATGAGGTTCGCCACTTTTGCACCAGGTAGGATTGTTACCAAGTGATCCTCACGCCCACCAGCCACCCGGCTGTCTACATTCCTAATAATCGAATCACCAATGATGAAGGCCGACCTAACCCTTCCCTCCTAGGCAGTAGGCCTTGGGGAGATATCCTCAGTGCAAAAGGACAATGCATCACCTAGAGAGCAGGTCCTTGCTACAGGATCCTTTCCTGCTGCATCAGGTTGATGCCCTCCAATCATGAGACCTTCTTCCTCCAAGGCAGCACCAGGGCTGCCAGTCTGAAGTTGGAACTTGGCTACTATGACCCTGAAGGTCTCGACTATATACCTCTTTGTGTGCTTCAGCTCCTCCAAGTCTGCCACTCTAGCCTCCAGAGATCGGACTCGTTCTCTGAGAGCCAGGAGCTCTTTGCATCGCATGCACATGTACAACTTCTCACCGGTGGGTACTTGTACTTGCTGTAAGAACATATTTGAACTTGAATGGCATGAACCCTAACTAATGCAAAAGGAACTAACTGCCCAAACAGTAGGAGAGTTGGTGGGTGCAACACTCAGGAGCCCAGCCCAGACCCTAGAAGGATATGTAAAGAAGGAGAAAGAGGCTGTCGCCCATGCCTTTTATCCTCCCTCCTGGACCCGTGCTCCCAAGCAAGCTGCCACCAATGAACAGCAATGTTTCCTCCTCTTTCCGTCCCAAAGAGGAAAGAGGTGGGAGGAGGAATCCCTCATCAAACCCGCGGGACACTAGTTGGGCACTTTGGCTGCTGAACCCGGCACCTTTAAGAGCCCCAACCCTGGAAAAGTGGTCATCATGGGTTGATACCACCTACAATGACCAGGAATTGCCAGCCCACATGGCAGAAGGAGCCTTCCCTGCTTCCCTGCTTCCCCCCACTCCCTGGCAGATAGGGAAAAGCAGGGGGTTAAACGCAACACTCGTGCACATGGGTTGGCGCTACTAACCACTAGATTCTTAATTTTTGTTTTAAAAGAAAAGGAGATATTTCCAAAGATAGAGTGCAAGGAAGAGTGGATTCAGTATATCTGTTTTGCAGCTAATCTACTTTCAATGAGGTATAGTCTCTATCACAGGGCAACACTTTTTTAATGGAAATTAAACAATGTTTCAGTGTGTTTAAACTGTGACATAATGTATATACATAGAAAAACAACATTAACTAATCAGTGAAAGAGTTCAAGTGCTCATAATGTAGACCTGTACAAAAGAGAAAAATACCTAGAAGTAACATTCAAACTACTTATGCTTTAATTAAGTCCTGTGGAAGGCAACAGTTAAATAATTTTGTAATCTATCTAGCTGCATACACACCTGTCATATATTACTTCATCTTAGTGCACACACCATCACGTTCTTTGCAGTCTGTACCACAGGGCTTCAAAAAGGCAAAAAATATGTTAATATGTGTTTATGCATGCACTTTATTTTTTTTGCAATCCTATTGTAAAGGCTGCAAAGAACGTGATGGTGTGTGCACTAAGATGAAATAATACCTAGAATGCAAATACGCATAGAAAATGCCAGCTCATTGTGAACTTCTCCTCTATTTGTTTCAGCTGGGAAGTGTTTCAGCATACAGAATCAAATGATAAAGGTTAGCTAGAATCTAACTATGAGGATGTTATTGCTTCACAAGTTTTGAGTTTGGCAGAGATGAGCACTATCATCAAAATATTAGAAAATGTAAAATCCAATATGTTGCTAAAAGTAGCAAGATTTGGAAATACATAAGAACATAAGATATGCCATATTGAGTCAGACCAAGGGTCCATCAAGCCCAGTTTTCTCCTTCCAACAGTGGCCAATCCAAGTCACAAGTACCTGGCAAGTACCCAAACATTAATTAGATCTCAAGCAATGACTATTTCCTATTGATTCATAGCAGTTTATGGACTTCTCCTCCATGCTGTTAAAGAGATTTGAAGAACTGGAAATGCAGATAGAATATACTGTACAAAAAACTGACTTGCGTGGTTTATTCTAGGCTCACAGGCAGAGATAATATAGCAATACAATGTAAGACTAAAAAGCTGGAACATTGCCAAGCAAGGAACTAGAGACTCGCTGATTCCCTGGGAGTGAAGAGCAAGAGTCTGTTGGTAACCATTAAACATTATTTATAAAAGGTTCTGAAAGTTCCTCCTTTTTCTAGAGTGATCTTTTAGCCACCCTCCCAAATAACACCCCACCCCCTTTTTTTTCACAACTCTGCTATAATTATAGAGGAATGATGAATCTCGGGGATAGTTTGCACCTCAGCAATGGAGGGTAAAGTGACTTGCCCAAGGTCACAAGAAATGACAATGGGACTTGGACACTGGTCTCCCCAGTTCATAGCCCACTGCGCTAACCACTCGGCTACTCCACACCTTACTTTTATCCTTCCGGAAAAGAGTAACTGTTAGGATCGTGGACCCTTGGACCGGCTGAGACTGCAGGTGTCGTGCTGTGGATACCCACAGTGGGTGGCGCCGCCGGGAGGCAGCGCTGAGGAGAGACTTCGAAGACGGCTTCACCACAGGAGGAGCCCGGGCCTCTTGGTCTTAGGTGGATCCTATGCGACCAAGGATCAGAAGAGCAGCCTGCCGAGGTAATCCAACGCTGAGATGGCGCCCAGGAGGTCAGGAGAGACTTCACCCTTGGAAGCCCGCAGTCCCCCCGGGAAGAGCCCGTGAGGACCCGAGCCACTGGGGCTTAGGAGAAACCTCCGGGCGGGTGATGAACAAGTACCTGCGGCAGTGGGAAGAGATGAAACCGAAGTCCAGGAACAGGCCAAGGTCGAGAGCCAGAAGTCAGATGTTGGATGCCAAAACCAGGGATGGAAACAGAAGCCGGAGTCGAAGAACGAAGCAAGATCAGGAGCCAGGAATCAGATGTCGGATGCCAAAACCAGGGATGGAAACAGAAGCCGGAGTCGAAGAACGAAGCAAGATCAGGAGCCAGGAATCAGATGTCGGATGCCAAAACCAGGGATGGAAGCAGAAGCCGGAGTCGAAGAACGAAGCAAGGTCAGGAGCCAGGAATCAGATGTCGGGAACAAGCAGGAACCGAGAAGCAGGAAGCATGACTAGCTACTCCGAAGAGTCAACCTCGTTGCAAGGCACTGGCTAGCTGTGACTGCGGGCTTTAAATAACCCGGCAGCATCTGACGTCAGCAGGGAAGCGTCCCCTGTTTTCCCGTGCTGGTCCCTTTAAATTGGGCGCCCCTGTGCGCGTGCGTGCCTAGGGGGCGGGGTCAGCAGTGGATCGCCGGCGGCATCTCCCTCGCAGGGAGAACGCCTCAGTAGGCCGCGTCTCGGGCCTGGACGGCCTCGTCTTGGGTCCGGCAGGCCAGGGGGGAGCTCCCACGGACAGGGCGAACCGGGTGGTGAGTGGAGATCCCGGGGCCCGGCCCGGGATCGCAACAGTAACAGTTTACAATTATCATCTCAGTACTCCTATTTCTGTATTGCACAAATTAGGAAACAAAAGAGACACAGGGTACGAAGACAAGAAATGATCCTCTGTCATGCAGCCTGGTTAATCCTCTCATGCTAATGTCCAATCCGATAGAGAAAAAAGCATTCAGAAAAAATTAACATCCTTTAATTATAAGAGAAACTAAAAGCAAGAGTAATTCCAGCTTCTTACTTTTCTTTGGGTCAGAGCAAGAAGTTTCCATCCAGAAGGAAAAGCCTAAATAACAACCACCACCATCACCAAAAACAGAAATCTGGGGTTAATATACTGTTGTATAAATAATGCTTTCAACCAACAAACATGTTCAAGTTAATTTCGTAAGGAAATTAAAATCTTTTCACTCAAAGCACAAAAGTATTCAGTGCCATAAATATTTCATTATGATACATGGAGCACTCGTGGTGCATAAGTCTTACTTCCAGTTAGCAAATAATCTGAATTAACTTGCTCATGGTTCAGTACTGTGCAATGCCTAAAATTCAGAGCAACCGTATCTGGTTAATTTCTTTGCTTCTGGTGCTGTTTTCCTTCCTGCTTTGTGCGATGCACTATGCATTTGCTTCTAAGATTTCAGGAAATCATCTGATTACTCTTCTGAGGAGAGAAGAAAAGCCTGAGGGAGATAAAGTGTCATTATCACTGCACCGCAAAATATCATTCTCAGAAGGTTCATTTTTCTTGACTGATAAAATATCTGAATGCAGAGAGAATTCCATCACTTATTTATGAGAACTCTTGTGCGGTTCCTCTGGGTCCCTGCTTTCACAGACTCCATGTACTATACTGCTCCTGTGGATGCTGTGCATGGTTGATTCCACTGGCTCTCATTTCAATTTCCACACAGTAGATGTACTGTCATTTCTCAGTTAAACAGTAAAGAGGAGGACGACGTGGATGTCCTGCTATCTGAAATAAGAGAGAGAAAACCTTCAGGAAAAAAAAAGCGATGTCCAGAAGGATTTATATCAAGAATGCCCATTTTAATCTTTTTTATTTTTTATTCTCTCATATATCAATTTTGTTTTCTTATTGGAAATAAAATATTTAACTTATTTATGTTGTTTTCTAGATTTCTATTCTACATCACATGAGGTTTGCATATTGTAAGAATAGCTATGAGTCAATAGATAAATTAAATAAAAATAAAAAAAAAGACAGTAGCTGCACTTGTGCTTTCTTGTATTCCACCAACTGCTGGCTGCCTCTTCTCCTCCCCAGTAACCATCCAGGCCCTCTCAACCTCCACACCGGCCACCACCCCTATATCTCTGTCGTTGCCTCCCTCTTCTCTCTCACTTTCTCTCTTCTCCCTCTTCTTTCTCTCTCTAACACCAAGCCCCCCACCCCTTCAAACCTCCTTGTGGCCCTAATGCAGAATGTGCAGCTGGCCCATTGAAATGACTTGCCTTCATCCTCCTCCTCCTCCTCTTCTCACAGGGCATCCAGCCATTCCCTCTCATGACTGCGAAGCTTCCTTGCCCTCTTCTTTAAATCCTCAATCTGAAACGAGTGAAAAATTATAAAACTCTGATTAGAAAACAATATTATCTTGAATCAAGTAATCAAATCAACAGCCCATGAAGGTTTCATGAACCATCTATGCTTGGCTATGAGGCCTGGCTATTGAATAGCCTCTGCACCCCCAGCCAGTCCCTGTCTGACCATTCTTGCTTCCTTGTTTTTCCCTGCCACTGCTCCAGTCTCTGCATGGATTATGTATGCCGCCCACTGATGATGTTGAAGTCAACCACGCATGCACAGTGTAACATGCACGCACAAACTGAACGCTTATCCAGTCTTGTGCATGCAATTGTGGATGTACATCCAGTGAAGAGGATCCCTCCCAGTCTGGTTTCTAGGGGCCCCCCTAGCTAATCATATTCTCTCCCAGTCAGGCATTTTGGACCCCTTAGCCATGTGGTTATATAATCACCAGTGTACAAATACATCCAGTGAGGAGGGATCATCCCATAGCAAATTAGATTCCCTCCCAGTCAGGTTTCTAGGGCTCAATAAGCAAGTCAGATTCCTTCACATTCAGATTTCTTGGGCTCCCTGGCTATGCAGATTATATAACTGCATAAAATGAAAGCCCATCCAGTCCATGCAAGTGTGGATGTACGTCCAGTGAGGAGGGATCACCCCCTAGCCAGTCAGGTTCCCTCCCAGTCAGGTTATAGGACCCCCTAGCCAGTCAGGTTCCCTCCCAGTCAGGTTCCCACCTCTGATTAATAGGCCAGTGTTAAAAAAATTTTTATTAACAAGAAAAATGGCAAGAGACATACATAACAGACAGAAAAACTGTAAGCAGAACTGTGTCAAGTCGCCTTCTATTTATGCCTCCAGAAATCAAACAAGAGAATGGTAGTTACTCAGTGCACCCTTGGAAAATCCACCTTCCTCCTTATCAATCTAACAATTGGGGCCAAAGGGCAAATACTAGTTGAATACAGAACTTACATGAAATGTAGTCAGCAATGAGCTTCTGGTGAACCTCATTGCCCCTTAAGGTTCTGTCCCTCTCCATGGCTGGATGAACTGGAGGATCTGGTTCCAAGTCAACAGCCATTTCCTCTTGCATGCCGAACCTCAGAGTGATGCTGTGCAGCATACAACAGGCAAAGACTATGTACGCCACCTTCTTTGGACTGCTCCGGAATGGTCCAAGCACCGAAAATGACTTTTCAGCAACCCAAATGTCCATTCCACTACTGATCTCATGCTTGTATGTACTTTGTTGTATCTTCTTTCGACATGAGTGCATGGCGCCTGGAGAGGGGTGAGCATCCATATTCAGCAGCTTAACCTTTAAAAGGGAACAATAAATATCAATCACACATCAGTACTAGTGTACAGTCACACCAGTATCAACTATAGTGGTTTTTGAGTGCCCTCCCCTCTCCCCCACACATGTAAGCTATGGTTTGGGTCAGTATTGTCATATATGAACAATCAAGTGGCTAACATCAAACCGGGCACTTGACCTGCAAACTCCCCAACCACATTTCTTTTTCAATCATATATTGCCCCCCTCCCCAAAGAGATGACCAATGATAGCGCAAACATTGCACTAAGACACCAATGTTATCAATGGATGCGTAGGTGATTATCCCTCCTCCCCAACCATTACATTCACCCCCAACCCCACCCACCACATAACATTGCTCCTCACTCCCCAGTGCATAGCAATAGCAATGATGTGCCCCTCCCCTATGACACCCAAAAGAAGGACTTACCAAGCAACTAGTGGTCACCATATGTCCTATCTGGAAAATTGTGCCTAAGTGCATACTGGGAAAATATGTATGAATCATGACAGCTCCCAGGAAATCTTGGCACAACATTCAGAATTTTGAGACGTGCTATCTCACACTTGGAGGGAGGGATGAGAGCAACATGGGTGCAATCTATTGCCACTGATCACATTCAGCATGCCAGCGATATCCTGAAACCCTCACCTTGTCTCATGCAGTTGTGTCTGCTGTTCTGGAAACTTTATGTAACTTTTCATGTGTTCGTCATTGCCCACAGAATTTGACCAAATTGCCTTGAAAAAAAAAGAGGACTGGTCCATTCTGCCCACTATACCAACTGCATTCTGGAAACTTCCACTGGCCAGAAATTGTAAAGCATGCAGCAGGTTTCACCAACCCTGGTATAGCATGGCCATGAACCAAGAGAGGGTTTACATCACTGCAAAGGTCCTCATAAAGACTCAAATTAGCCCTTGTGCTCAAATGATACCTTTCACCTCATCTGTCTCTGTCTCTGTCTGCAGTCTGAAATGCGCTGCCTGCATGATCTCCGGATCACGGCTCTCTGGACCACATGCTCCTCTCTCCTTTGTCTATCTTAATTTTTCTCTCCTGTGGTTCTTATTTCCTGTACTCTTCCTTCTCTCTTATTCTGGCACATGCACACAAGAGATAGGCGAGTAGAAAAATGAAATGCAGATATTGCACCATTGTGCTGGAGAAATCTTTTGCTGATTGTGTTGGAGAAATCCTTTATTGATGTTGGCTGTTATGATTACCCTTTCTTTGAGCTGGAGCTAATATTCCAGCTAAAAAAAAAATGTGATGGGCTGTTAGGTACTAGCTCTCTGCTTCAACAGCAAGGGAGAAGAAAAACTGATACTACACGCATATCCAGCATAGCTCTCTGCTTCAACGGCAGGGGAGAAGAAAAACTGATACTTCACGCATATCCAGCATAGCTCTCTGCTTCAACAGCAAGGGAGAAGAAAAACTAATACTTCATGCATATCCAGCTTAGCTCTCTGCTTCAACGGCAAGGGAGAAGAAAAACTGATACTACACGCATATCCAGCATAGCTCTCTGCTTCAACGGCAGGGGAGAAGAAAAACTAATACTTCACGCATATCCAGCATGGCTCTCTGCTTCAACAGCAGGGGAGAAGAAAAACTGATACTTCACGCATATCCAGCATAGCTCTCTGCTTCAACGGCAAGGGAGAAGAAAAACTAATACTTCACGCATATCCAGCATGGCTCTCTGCTTCAACGGCAGGGGAGAAGAAAAACTGATACTACACGCATATCCAGCATAGCTCCCTGCTTCAACGACAGGGGAGAAGAAAAACGGATACTTCACGCATATCCAGCATAGCTCCCTACTTCAACGGCAGGGGAGAAGAAAAACAACCAATAAGGGCTGAATAATATAGTCTGGTTGGGCAGGTGAGTATGGGTGTAGCTTGCTTGTTGCGGCGGTTACTACCACTAACTAATCAAGCTTGATATTTCATATTTCACTTGGATGCAGCTCCATCACTGCTCTCTACATTAATGGTGGGGGTGAAAGGGAAATAGAACCAAAGAGCTAAGAGAAACAGATAAGTATGAGAGAAAATGTGTGAAGCTCGCTGGGCAGACTGGATGGGCCGTTTGGTCTTCTTCTGCCGTTGTTTCTATGTTTCTATGTAAGCACCTCCTTGCATAGGAGGGTAATGACTAATGACCTCATTCACATTGATTTACAGGAGCGGGTGTTATGCATGTGCATGCAGTTATACGGGTGGATTATCTGTGCGTAAATCTCCGTGCTGCATCACCCGTTAGTTTTACGTGTAGAAAATGTGCGTTTAAGAGGCGTTAAATGCAGAACTCTCAGCGCACCTTATCGCATCGGCCCGATAGATCTGTATTAGGGATTTTCATTCTTTTGAAATGAAATGGGAAATTAACATAATTTCCCATTTCATATCCATTTTTAAAACAAACTGAAAGAAATTAACAAAAATGAAATTTGTTTCATTTATTTAAAAAATCTCACTGCCAATACCAAAAACCCTTCTTTCTCACCCCCTGCCTTACCATATTTTTCATTCTTCATGGAGCAATAGCAATCCCCAGATGCTCCTGTCCCACCGGTGTTCTACTTGGAAATGGTGCCAGCAGATCAAAACCAATGCCGTTGTTAATTTATTCCAAACAAAATGGTGCTGGTCAAACCCAGATGTAGACTGGAGTCATTTTGTATGGAAAAAAAAAATAACAATGGCACCAGCCTTGCTCTGCTTTAAGTTTTAAGCATAGTGTCAGCATAGTGTCAGCATAGTGTCAGCGAGACAGGAGCAACCAAGGATCAATCCTGCTCATGAAGAATGAAAACAATGTGATAGAGTTGGGATCAGAGGGGAGGCCCATGAAGGCATTGTTTTCCTTCTTCACTGATGGGGCCTGACATTTTTGTTTTATTTTGTTTTTCTTTGATTTTTTTTTGTTTTTGTTTTTTTTGTTTCATAATTTCATATGTTTGGTTCTTTTTTTCTCATTTTAAATACATGAACAGAAACAAAACAAAGTGTGCATACCTCTAATGTATACCTGGCATGCACCTCTTTTTACTTTTTTGTCTTCACAAGTTGCATCCAGATATGTCTATACTGAGTCCAGTGTTTCTCTGTCTAGTTTTCAGTCTACTTTCTGAAGGAAAAGAAGGCTTATGAGATTCCTATGTGTGTCTGTGCCTCCCAACTTTTCAGGACATCAGGACTCTGACAGGATATTTTTTCCTGTAAATCCTGAAAATTTCATTCACAATTATAGGAACCTGCTTTGTGGAATGTACAGGCTATGGACATGCGCATACGGTAAATATATTCTACAAAGCAGGCTCCTTTAGTTGTGAATTAATTTTTCATTCGGGGGGAGGAGAGGGGTTCCATGTAGAATGAATTCTGGATTGGGATTCTTTAATTTGGTCTACTTAGCTGGCTCACTAGTTTTGCTGCTGGGTTATCTGATATTTCCTAGTGGTCTCCGTTTTGACTACTAGCCAGGTCTAGTGGAGTCTGTCCTTTTGGAAAAGACTCCTCCTTCCCCAAAAGGTTGCCCAGGTCCTTACAAAAATGAATCCCTCTTCCCTGCACCAACGCCTCAACCACGCATTGAGACTCTGGAGCTCTGCCTGCCTCTGGAGACCTGCGTGTGGAACAGGGAGCATTTCAGAGAATGCTACCTTAGAGATTCTGGATTTCAGCTTTCCCATAAAATCGTAAATTTGGCTTCCAGAACCTCCCTCCCACATTTTCCTGTCATTGGTGCCCATATGTACTATGACAGTCAGCTCTCCCCAGGACTATCTAAAATCCTAACTAGGTGACTTGTGATGTCTCCACTTTTGCACCAGGAAGGTCAGTTGCTAGGCGATGATCATGTCTACCAGCCACCCAGCTATCTACATTTTTAATAATGGAATCACCAACTGATGGCCGACCTAACCCTTCCCTCCTGGGCAGTAGCCCTAGGAGACTTGTCCTCAGTGCAAGAGGATAATGCATCACTTGGATTGCAGGTCCTTGCTACAGGATCACTTCCTGCTGCACCAGGATGATGCTCTCTAACCAGGAGACCTTCCTCCTCCTAAGTAGCACCAGGGCTGCCAGACTGGAGTTGGGTATTGGCTACTATGTCCCTGAAGGTCTCATCTACATACCTCTCTGTCTGCCTTACTACTCCAGGTCTGCCACTCTAGCCTCCAGAGATCTGACTCATTCTCTCAGAGCCAGGAGCTCTTTGCACTGGGCGCACGCATACAACCTGTCAACGGCGGGTAAAAAATTATACATGTGACACTTGATGCAAAATAGTGGAAGGCTCCCCTCTTGTTGCTGGACTGCTGCCTTCATCTTAATTTTGTTGAGTTCCTAGTTAAGTTGAGGTTGCTACAGGAGTAGGAATGCATACAATTAGAGTCCTTTAAATTTATTGGTATATTCACTATTAAGCTGGTAATGACCTACAAGGGGATGATTAAATTCTCAATAAGGGCTGATGCAATAGTGTGGTTTAGATAAGAGCCTGATTGATTTTTAATAAGAAAGTGTCTTTTCCCTATAAATCAAAGGATAAGCTTGGGATGGGTAGGAGGGAGGGAAAGACAGACATTAGAATTAACTCCCTCTGGCTTGCTTATTTTCTCAGCACACACAAAAGTCCTAAGATTCCCCAAAGCTATACTTATCAATCCTGTTCAGCTGCTAGCAAGATGATCTTCTCCTCTCAATGCTCCCACTGGATTGAGAGGTTTGAGGTTCATGCACCTAACAGCAAGTGCTTCCAGTCCTCTTCTGCCTCAAGGGGTGCAGGGGCCTCTGAAAACTGGGGTTGTGGAATTCAAAACCTGGATTGCTCTTTGTGACCTCTGGAGTCCTCTCCCAGGGGCTGCTAGATAGGATATGCAGATGAGCCTCTTCTGCTGCAAGGGGTGAGGAGGCCTCTGGAAGCTGGGTCTATGGAGTTTGGATCGCTCTGACCTGGGGGCTGCTGGGTAGGATATGCAGGTGCGCTTTCTGTTCAATAAATAAAATACACATTGATCTGTGTCCCTCCCCAGGGAGTCCCCTTTCTTTTTGTGAGTGGAATAAGAGGCTGCCCAGGGTGTAATGGCACTGGTATCCTGTCCCTTACAGATCTTTCCTTCCAAATACTTGTGGTCCACAGACTGTCACCAAATTGTCCTAAACTCCCCTGCCTCGGGTTTCTCCTTTCTCCTGCAGATTATATTCTCTCCTCTCCCAATCTCCTTCTTCAAGTCACTGGGAATTCTTCAAACTGAAAAATCCAAAATTAATTTAAAAACCCAAAAAGTATATATATCCTTCTTCCTTACTTCTCTCTCATGAGTTGGAAGCATGGGCAGAAAACTTCCTCACAAATAAAATAGCCATACGCAAAACTCCTCAAAACACTGAGATCTACTTTCTAACCACTGGGTGTGGTCAGGAGATTTCAATTTCTCACTTCCCAACTACTCAGCCAAAGGTTTTGAGCCAATACTGGGCAAGGATAAGGAAACTAAAAAAAAAAAAAAAAAAAAAATCAAATCCTTCTTCTTTGACTCTCAACTTGAAATGCTTCACTTTCTCCTATGCAGGCAGAAAATTACTATTGCAGCAATCTCCAGTGGGGGTGCAGTGACATATTTCTTTATCCTATACTGCTTTTCCCTAACACTAGGTCTAATCTTTAGTGGAGATCCCATGGGATCTCTATACACCTGACCAAAGATAAATGAAGCATTCTATACTATCTTTGCTTTTCTTTTTTTTTCATCATAATTAGAAACAGTCTTTGCTTTGGAGCTTCTTCCTGGAAAAAAGAGAACTCAATGGGTCTGACGTACTGTAATCAAAATGTTTTTCCCATTTGTGCTTAGGGCCGGATTTTAAAAGGGTTACGGGCGTAAATCCAGAGGATTTACGCCCGTAACCGGGTCTACGTGCGCCAGGCCTATTTTAAAAAGGCCCGGCGACACACATAAAGCCCCGGGACGCGTGTAAGTCCCGGGGCTTTACAAAAGGGGCGGTCCGGGGGTGGGGTGGGGTGGTCTGGGGGCGGGGCCAGAGGCCTCCCACAGAGCGGCCATTGCAGTTCTGTCAGAGGATCGTGTGCTGGCAGCCTGCCGGCGCGCGCAACGTGTGCCTGCCCAGAGGCAGGCGCAAAAGGTAAGACAAAGGACAGTGAGGGGGTTAGAGTAGGGTTAGGGGGGGGGGAAAGGTTAGGAGAAGGGGTGGGAAGGTCAGGTTAGGGGAGAGGGAACAGGGGAAGGCAGCGCGGCTCGACAAGCGCAAGGTGCATAATTGTGCACCCCCTTGCATACGCCGACCCTGGATTTTATAACATGCACGCGCCTGCGCACACATGTTATAAAATCGGGCGTACATGCCCGCGCGCCAGGTAGTGCGCGGGCATGTAGGCAGCGCGCGCTTCTTTTAAATCTACCCCTTAGTGTCTTGGTCCAAAAGTCAATGCACGAATGCATGCTTTTAGCTTGGAAATCCATACTCACCCTATATTTTCTAGTATTTTTTTTCACAGGCTACTCAAAACAGTTTTTGAAATGTTGCTGACTCCTAATTTAAAAAGCCATGCGCATGCATGGAATTCACGCGACTGATACTATACATGTTATTCTATTCTCCTCTTATTGTGATCCAAGTTCTTGAAAGCGATTTTCCCCTACTTTCAGGTCATGTCCCCAACATCAGCATAACACAAAACGTGAATAAAGAGGAATTCTATTTTTTTTAAACCCTTTAATTAGCTCTGCAAGGGCTTCAATGCTATGAAATGACTCGCATGCAGGTCCCAGAGTTCCAGCCAGCATCAGTGAGAGACCTTGCTGCTACTTCTGCTGCTGGGATTTCCCTGCAGCCTCCTCCTTCAGCACCACCAGAACTGATTTCATTCTTTAGCAGAAAAATGTGACCCCCCCCTTTGTCCTTAACGTTGTTGGGTTCCTGGTGGGGTTCAGTGTCAGGGCACTAATCTCCCCCACCCCCCTACCCCACATCGCTGTATTGCACAAGTTTTCAATATCAGCTCATAGCTCAACCATTACACTTGGTCTTAGCCAAAAGACCGATGCAAGGTGCCCCGGGGCAGTTAAATCCCTCTGCCACTGGTGGGCAGGAATTAGTTATTTATTTATTTTTTTTTAGTGCTTTTATATACCGATATTCATGTAAGAAGTTACATATCACTTCGGTTTACATTAGAACGATAAACAAACAATGAAAGAATGTGTTACATTAAACAAAAGGAAGAACAAACTTGGATCAACGGAACTGGGTTTAACAGAGCTGATAAATAAATTATCTTTTCCGGAGTCCGGAAACTAACATAGGTAAAGAGATCCGGTGCTTAAAAAGATGACACTGGGTCTAGGTACAGGGTGGATATCTAGTTAGAAATTGTCTGAGAAAGCGAAGGCTCGCGTGAACGATGGTTTATTAGAGAACAGCATAAAACTGAAAGGGTCATCTGAATTCTGAGAAGGCTTGGTCGAACAGCAAGGTTTTGAGTCTTTTTTTAAAGGTAATCGGGCATCGTTCAAGCCGGAGATCTGGAGGGAGAGAGTTCCATTGTGCTGGACCTGAAGTGGATATAGCTCGCTTCCTTAATGAGGTTTTGAGGGGGGGGGGGGGGGCATAGAGGGTGTCTCTATACGCTGATCTCACCGGTCTGGAGGGTATGCGTGGCCGAATTGGGTTCTTGAGCTCCAGTGGGGTGATATTGTGAATGGCTTTGTGTGTGATTGTAAGTACTTGGAACAAGATTCTAAATTTGATTGGGAGCCAGTGCAGGTTCCGCAAGATGGGTGTAATGTGGTCTCTTTTGTTGGCCTTCGTCAGAATCCTTGCTGAGGCGTTTTGCAGCATCTGTAAGGGTTTGATGGTATTAGCTGGGAGGCCGAACAAAAGTGAATTGCAATAATCAATTTTTGAAAAAATGATTGATTGGAGAACTGTACGGTAGTCTTGGAAGTGGAGGAGAGGTCTCAACCGTTTTAAGACCTGAAGTTTAAAATTAAAACCAGGACCCACTCTGTTAGCTGTGTTCCTTTTAGTTCGCCTTCACCTCTCCTCTTTTTTTAAATAATGGTCAGTTATCGTTTGGAATCTGTTGTGCCTGTTATACAATTTTTACTCAACTAATTCTTTAACTAGGTACTGTTTGTACATGTTGTTACTGGGATTATTATAATTGAGATACCTTTGCTAGGTTGCCAGTCAAATACCGAAGGCAAGAAAGAAAGAAAAGCTATGCTTCTAGCATGATGGTCTCTAATAGTCATGGTGCTCAATCCTGCTAATTTCATGTATCGGACCTGACATGTTGAGTTAGGTAAGCTGGAGACTGCCACTGTTAGCTTTCTCTGGAATGCTTTATGTGCAAATATGCTTGGGAGCTGGAAGACGTCTATATGAGTGGCATGGAAAGAAGGAGTGTGACAGGGAGAAAGAGAAATGAAATATTTTAAAACTATATTATTTTGTCAAATTCATCAATTGCACTCCCAGTTCAGCATCTTCAACTAAGTCTGATTTCTGCTTATTGGCAGCTCTGCTGTATTTCCTTGTTGACACAGCAAGTGTAAAAGAGTCGAACAGCTTATAAGAGCCAACCTTTGTTTGCAAACCACAATCAACATGCACATTGCTGTACATGTGCAGGAGGACGCAGAAAGATGTGAGAGCTTAGAAAGAAAATAAACAGAGTGTGATGGCAGATAAAGGCCACAAGCCCCATCCAGTCTGCACATTTTCAACTGCTGCTGCAATCCCGCACAGTCTAGTAACTCTCAGGCTTTACCTTCACATCCTCTCATCTAAGCACCCTTTATGCTTAGGCCTTGCTTTCTTGAATACTGTTATCATGGCTATTGACTCAGCTGTTTAAAAAAATATTTATTAAATTTAAAAAAAAAAATCACATAATGTTAAGCAACATTACCTCTCCTAGTTCCAGACATCTTTTAGCATCTGAATGAAATCTCGGCTGAGGGTTCAAAGAAAACAATACTGCATTTAACATTTTCAAGAGTAATCAAGTATTTACAGGGATAATGAAGAAACTGCAGCACCACCAATCGACCTAACCTCTTGGCACGATGACAAAAAGCTTTCCTTGTTTCCTGTGCAACTTTACACAGGTCTGGGAATACCCAGATTTCTTGACTCAAGAAAACAATCTATTCCGAATGAACAAACACATAATCATATGAAGGTCTTTTTCAAACAAATGAGACATAAGAAGTGTTGCCCTACTAGTCTCCACTTCTATTAATCTTTCTAATAGTTCAATAAAGACCAGGTTCCCTGGGTGTCATCTAAAGCTCCTCTAATCTTCTGCGTAGGCACGGAAAAGATTTTGCTAACTGGAGGTAGTACTTCAGGTGACTTGATGTAACTATGCTCTTCTGAACTCCTCAGTAATGCAGCAACGCACAACTGGTTCAAGTTGATTTATTGCACATCAGTGAAAAGGCTGTATGGGCATACAGTTCTTGCCTCTAGTCATCATTGCATGTGAACCCATCTGCTGTGAAGCATTCACTGCTGTTTGGACTGAGCCAGCATCCCCAAGCCTGCCAGAGTGTAGCATAGAGAAATGAAACACCTCATGTTTTGGGGAATATGGAGACCTAAAACCATGAGTAATTGGCCCCTGCCTGTCCAGGCACTACTGTTTAAAAGTTGTGTGCACAAAATAAAGTTATTGGACCCTTCCTGCATGAACCTTCCTTTGTTACCTAAGGCTATTGATCACATGACCTCAGGGGCAGGAAGGGGGAGAGGACTCCAAATATGTAACAGTATTCATGTTTTAAGTGTCCACACTGCAGGCAGTGTAACAGAGCTCCTCTCCCTCCAAAACACAACTAGCGTGGAGCTGCACAAAACAGGCCAGCTTCATTCGGGCTGACGCTGGGGAGGCCCGAATGAAGTCCTTACTTACCAACAGGTAAGTAAGGACTTTCCCCTTGTGTTTGCCCATTTCAAAAAGGGAATCACGAATTTAAGAGAAGCAGCCGAGGCTCTTTTCAGAGGCCGCCTTCAAGCTGCCATCTTGGAAGGCCATCTTGACTGAGCTTCTAACGTAGATGGCTGGAGGCATGAAATGATGCCAGGCGTAAGCTCTAACTCTTAGGGCCAGCTATCTTTAGTATTTTTCCCCCCACAGACACAAAATGGGAAATCTCCTGACAGTAGTATATCAACCCAGCACAGCATGGTTTCAGTTTCTTAACGTGTCCAGCAGGTGGAGATAGCTTATTATTAACCAAACCTTGCACAGTGCTTCCAAAATGACTTCTGCTTTGTAATAAGTATAAAACAAACACAGAAGTAATTTATAGAAAGATGATGGACAACACTGTCATGATGTCCCGTCTCCTTTCCTCCCATTATCCTGATACTTCTGAAGTTGTGACCTGACCTTCGCACTTTTGCCATTACCTTGCTGCATTAAAAAAAAAAGGTTAACTCATCACAAAATGTTGAAGGATCTATATAGTTTTTTTCCTTCTTCTAATTTAACAAAAATCATTACTTGGATGACTTTTCTTCACATTATAGCGACGTCAGTGCTTCTGAAATACAACAAAGTAAAATGCCTCATTGTCAATACCCAATACATTATTTATGAGATCAGCTCATTTGTGAGGAGATGTAAAGGGATTCTTTCTTTTTTTTTTTTTTTTCAAGCAGGGCAGCATTTTAACCTTATGAAAAAAAAATCTGATACTGATCACCGATTTCATTCTCACTGAAATTGATATTCCCATTTATTTCATAACAGGCTCCTTTGTTTATTGTGGCAACTCTAAATAACCCACTTTCTTTCAACTAGAATGGAAGCCCAGCCAAAATAATTGTGGTTGCGCATACACCCACACTTAGTTGAACATAAGCCCATCTACTTCTGCACTCGTGCAACACCTTTCGCTTATCCTTGGAATATTAAACTAATTCAAATTTATCTACAAAAAAGGTCAGGTATTCTGTAAGAGATGGTTTCGATACAATAAAAAAGACACCTGTGATCCTTTCAGGAGTAGCCCGCTATATTCTAACATTTTCATAACTTTATTCCCCCTGAGTAATTTGTGGTTCTAGAACAGTGGAAGAAATTCTTATCCTCATCATTATTATTATTACTTATTTATGTAGCTCATGCCTTTCCATTGGTAGCTCAAGGTGCTGTACGTCCCTTTATTAGAGCAATCAAATACATATTTTCAGGAACTAATAAACAGTAAAGTAAAGGGTGACAAAAAAAATGTCTAGAGATCAAAAATTGCTCAAAATAAAAAATGCCAGTCAATTGGTTAACACGTTATGATTTTGCATTACCACTCCTGCTATGGTGTGTATATTTATGCAATCTTTAAATCCCTTTCTAGTAGCTTTCAAACCTATTTTCACTTGTGTTTAGATAACTGACCATAACTCATTTATTGCTGAACTACTTGTGAGTTGTGACATCATTGGCACAGCATTGGAAACAACTCCTATGTCATGGCTATTATATATTCATATGTATCAGATGACTGAAGTGTTTTTCCATAGACAAATGGAGACCCATTAGTGGCACAAAACCACATCAAAACTCTGATAAAAATGACAAACATCGCACTGAAGAGGAGAATACTAAAAAGAAAAATAATTGCAACTTAGTATGGCTGAGAAATTACCTTTGCCCATTAGATAATACTATCGGTCTAACAGACAGTGCAAAACAAACAAGCAAATGGGAAAATGGAAATATCTAATCCTCTTGTGGCTCTGATGACATTGAAAAGCCACTTCTCTGGCGCTGTGGTTTATGATGTTCCCAACCCCACTTGATGGGAAATATTTAATCAAAAAATATCAGCAGAAGGTAGCAACTATTATCACAAGATCACTGCCCCCCTCCCCCCCGATACATAACACCCTAGGTACTATGCATTTTTCTCCATAGACACAGGAGAAACCCCTTTGGTACATCTGGCCCCTTAATGTGTCAAAAAATGCAGAATTATTTGACAATGTCTGCTGCCCAGACGTAGAATTTTACAAAAGAAACAAAAAGTATGACTTTTCTTTTTAATATGAATGGCAAAATTCTGTGGGTGTTTGCTGCCAGTTAATGATGCCTCACTAACGAACCAGTGCTATCATTCCATGTTCTAGTATCCCACAGGATCTTTCCTCCAAATCATTGCTGGTTTTATTACAAATCATTTATTTTACATTTGTATGAAGAGACTATCGAAACGTCATAAACACCAAAGGCTGAGGTGAACCCAGGAGAGACAGAAAGTGCATTTCTATGACTTTCACAGCAGAATAAGCTGTAACCCTGGAAGTCTGGAAATGCATATTTCATTGAGAAACCTGAACATTTACGGCAAAAACGAATAAAAAAGAAATAATCTAATATGCAGGGGAGTCCCAGAGCAATTGTGACAAGCCAAAAAAAAAGTGTTGGGGGGGAGGGGAAGGAGCATTTGCCATTGCACAAATGAGAATTGCTCTGGGACTCCCCTGCATATTAGTTTGATAAACGTGAAAAGTCTGCCATCTCCTTTACAGATGTTATGATGGGTTTCCCTGAACCAGCACTGGCCTGCTCAGCCTGTTATTCTGTATGTACTGCGTCTGCCTTGAGGCATGATAAAAGCCACTACAGCTATCGCACCATCTGTACATAAACAAGTCACCTCCCGCTACTTAAACCGGTGAAGGAGGTAAAAGGAAAAGCTAAGCTAAGCATTACATCACTTTTTTTTTAATTCAAATAAAGGACCAGCTGACAGATGATACAGTCACTAAATGTTCTCTTGGGATAAACAAAGGTGTCTATGTTGCATGTTGAAATGCAGCCACTGGGTGGCGTCCTGCTAGTTCACACATAGTAAAACTGGTCGTTCCTGCTTTGTGGGTCTTCAGTTTCTTTTACATTTTCAAATACTTGTTGGCAATAACCACATGTACAATGTGTTGATAAATTGGAGGCTCCCGTTGTAGGTGCTGTGTCAGAATCATTGTTGACAATAACCATATTGGTCTTGAAGAGCCAGTGTACAGTACGGGCCTGTGAGATACAGATCAGCTTCAACAAAACTTCTCAGACAAGCAGAGCATCCCACTCAGGTAGGTAATCCAAATCATTGCTGGCAGGAAGGACGAATTCCAAATCTTTCAGGATGGCACTGCTGACTTCATCTTTCCACACTGGAAAACCAGCCCAGGCAGTTACAGTATATCTTTGACCTGGTGATATAATATACTGTTTAAAAGAAACCTTCAGCTGGTCCATATTTATTTATTTATTTGTTTTTCTATACCGGTGTTCGATCTGAAATATCACATCGGTTTACAGTGCAACTGGGCTTCTAAGAAGACGAAGGCTTCTTATTTTACATTGTAACTTCATGTTATTTCTTACAGTAAATTTTAAAATGAAACGGGAGCAACAATATATCCTACAGTATAACATAATACAATATAACTTACAATACATTATAATATAACTTGTGCCTTTTCTGTTCAGATCTGCTCAATTGACTGAAATGGCTGATGCACACACTCAAGTGTCGAAACGCACAGCGAAAATTAAACCCATAGGGGTAGCTCATCTAACAGATATTATTCAATAGTGGTGGGAGAGCAACTCACTAATGATATCAGCAAATTCCCTAATGAAATGAACTGAAGAAAGAGCACATCTGAGATTTTGCATTTTAACCAGCAAGCTGAGAAGCTTTATGAACTGGAAATCAAAGTACAGTGATACAGAGGCTACCCAAAGGCTTCATCCAGCTCAGTTGCTGGTTTCACTGGAGGCACCCTTTCATATCTATTGCACAGAAGAGAAGCAAAAAGCTTGTGTATCAGATTAAAAAGCCAGGGGACTCTGCAAGTTTAAAAGGGGGAAAAAAAAAAGAATCTTTATGCAAGAATTAAATTAGCTATTTTGATTATTTACTGCAACACAGATTCATGATACATCCTTTAATTTTTATTAGACCCTGCAAAAGCATGTTTTCCCTCAGAAATTATTCCCAGTAGGAAAGCAATGGCAGGATAGATTTTAGGGGTTGCCTTGTATCATAAAAAGGATCGGGCCCTTTAAGTTAGAAGGGCAGCGTGCACTTTCCAGAGACAGCAGTATAATGTTCGAATATGTAAGCTTCACCTCACAGTGTTAGTCAGAGAGATTGCTCACCAACAGATCCATTATGAAATAGTGACTGATTAAAATGATGGAGGCTTTCTTTTCTCATATTAAATCATCTTATTCCTATTGATTGTTGTCCGTTTCTTCAGGGTCCAAATGTTTTCAGGTCTCCATTAAGGATGAGAGGCGGGGTAATAATTCCTTTTTTTTTTTTTGTACAGGTTCTCAATCAGCACAGCAGAAAAGCCAAGCAGGGACCATCCTTACAAAAGATGTTAAATCTTCCGCCAATCCCCCCCCCAGCCTATTTTCTACAGGTTCCAAATGGCCAAGATAAGACCATCCTTTAACTCATGGCTCTCGCACTCATTCTTACACAATCTACTATCAGCTTTTTCTTTTCTCTAACAAAAGGTATAATCCTTCTGCTTTGACCTGGTTCTTAATTTTTTCAAGTCCCCTAATGATGGCAAGGCACAGGGCATTAACCACCCCCACCCTTAGTCCCACATATTGTACATGATTTTAATCTCAGCCCTAAGCCATTTTTAAGAGCAAAGTCAGTTACCTTCCAAGAAAGATGTTATTTAAGTATTATTCATGACAGCACTCTAATGGGAAGCTCGTCGTATACTTTTATATAACATACTCAAAAAAATCATTTAAAATGCAAACTAAATTAATATTGTATTCAAAATAACTTTCTTCACAATCAGCTACATGACAGAAAGAAATATTTTCTATCATAGGTTAATGTTCAGCTTTAAATAATATATGTGCAGTGTAATTACATAATTCATTGAAAGTAAATTATAACAAACAATGCTCTAATATGCCAAAGTGCTGGCAACATATGTGTGCAGTGCTATCTTTCTAGGAAAAAAGGTGCCGGTATTCACATGATATATGGTTTTTTGGGGGTTTTTTTTTTAAGGGATCACAGGGCAAATCAAGCAGGTGGAGGAAAAAGGTGCCGGTATTCAGAACCTCCTGAAAAAAAAGCCCTGCTTGTGTGTAAGGGCGTCACCAAAGTGCCTCTTCCTGTATGCATCAGCATCTCCCCAGCCCCTGGATGTATGAGGTCAAAGGAAGAAGGAGGGTTCAGTGCTCTGACACGCCCCATTGGGAGGAGTCAAAAAAAACCTCATGAGCCCACTCTGGCTCATGCTCTTTGCTCCTATCCTATCCTAGGAGTGTGCTGAGGCTCAAGGGAGGAGCACTCGAGCACCCAGGAGTGAGTCTTTTGAGGTTCAGGAGGATTTTAAGACTGAGAGGTCCCAGAGGTGAAGAGGATAAAAGGAGTTAACTCCATGCTCCCTGTTTATCCAAAAGAATAGCCCTTGAGTGTCTAAGAAGTGGAATTTTAGATTGGAGTCAAAAAAAGAAGAGCCAAGTTTGGGAAACTGCTTGACTGCTTCCGCTCAACAGAGAAGTCTGCAGGATCTCATCCTTGCCAGAGCAAGAGAGATTTCCATTGTACAACTGCTGGACTACAGACGTCTGCACGAAGGAAACAGTTACTGGTGCAGGGGAGCCCAAAAAGGGGACACTGCCCAGAAGAGTGGCTTATGAGGGAGTCTAGAGAGAATGGGTCCCACAGAGCAGAAGATTTCTGTGAACTTACCAGTGACTGATTGAAACTTTATTTTCTGTATTGGAGTACATTATCTCAAAGTGCACCAACTGAATTTTTCCATCTGCAAACCAAATACTCATAAAAGGTTAATCATGGACAACAGCTGTAATTAATTCTTGCTGTGAGTTCCACTTACGTCCTCTCACCTCCAGTTAGGAAAGAACTCATGAGTGCGAGATTAAACGGAATGGTTACCTAGTTATAGACAGCCAATGCTAGGAAGGAGCTCCAGTGAGAAGCCTTCAAATAGGTCTACTTAGTTGCATGGAAATATTTAATTATTTAGATATTTATCAAAACCTTACAAAACAGCTCAGGGCAGAAACAAACATTAAGGAACAGAACTGCATTTTTGGTTGAAAGATAACATCAATTTGAGTTCAGCCCTCTTCATATGTGTTGTGATCAGAGCCGTAGCGTGCCTATGGCCAATATGGCCACAGCCATAGGCGCCGCTATCAAAAGGCGCCATAGCGCCGCCGCCATAAGGGGCCTCAGTAAGTGGGAAAGCAGCGCAGCCCGCCGGCCACGCTGATGATTCTGGCAGAGCTGGGCTGCTTTTCGACTCATAGGAATCGGAATGAGGGTGCAGCCAAAAACGGAAGAAACCTTATTGGAGGCAGTGATGATGTCATTCAGGCAGTGGCAACTGGGAGGGAGGAAGGAGCCCGCACTGCAAGGCCGCCATCCTTCCATTCTTCTGGAGCAGAGAGGGTGAATGAGGGGGATTGTGTTAGTACCCCACAGGGGTGAGCAGCATTCAGGAAATCATGCACCTGCAGTGAGCGAGGGGATTATGGATGAGGCACTGGAGGGGAACAAGATTTCTGGGGAGTAGAGGGGATGGGAAATGAGGCTGAGGAGCAAGACTGCTGGGAAGTGGGGTTTCTGGGATGGGAGAGGCATCTGGAAAGCAAGACTGCTGAGGAGTGGGGGGGTCTGGGTGGGGAGAGGGGGCTGAGGATTAAGACTCCTAGGCAGTGGGGTGTATTGGAGAAGAGAGGGGACCAAGAGTACTGGGGAGTGGGGGGAATGGGAGCAAGACTGTGTGGGAGCATGAGTGTGGAAGAGAGAGAGAGAAAGCATGTGTGTGGGAGACAGAGAGAACATGTGTACATGTGTGTGGAGGAGAGCGAGAGAGAAAGCATGCGTGTGTGTAGTCATGTAGGAGAGAGACAATGCCTGCTAATCCATGACAATTTTAGGATTTCTGGAAATCAAAAGTTCTAATTATTGGGTGTTATTTGATGTGTTATTTGTTATTTGATGTGTTATTAGAAATATTTTATTGACGTTTGGAAAATGTTTATGTGAGTTTTTAATTATTGAATGCTATTCTAATCATTAGTTTTGAATTATTCTTTTTATTGGCATGCTTTTACTAATTTTGTTTTATGAGAAATGGTAATTCTTCTGTTTTTTCATTGTTTCAGTTCATATAGAATTTGGCTTGTTGTGGTTTCCAGTTTAGTTTTTGCCTGTACATTTCTATTTATATTTCATGGTCTCTTTTTTCTGTATTTGAGGGTCTATCTGTGTTTTGCATGTGTGACTGAGTAAGGTATTCCAATAGTATGTAGTTTCTATGTAGAGATCTATAGCAACTTGGTTTGTTCTGTTTTCCTAATAGAGGGTGTATTGGTGTTTTAGGGCTGGTGTAATATTTACAGTGTTAACTTTCATAGGTAGAGTTGTTGCAGTATGAGTGCTGGCAGTTAGTGCTGTTTTGATACAGAAAGTTTATTGCATTGTAATTCTGGTTTGTTTTTTTTGTGGTTCTCTGAGGGTCATACCCATGCCCAAGATGCATTACAGTTGGCCTAATACCATATGAGTTCCAAGTGTCTCTTGCTTTTTTGCAGAGTTTTCTGGTTGGCACTTCAGCAGTGCATGTAAATAATATATACATATTGCAAGTAATATTTTTCCTTCAGAAGATTATGCTATCAATATCCATTTTCATGTAAAATCTGTTATTATAAATTCAAAAATTTTAATTGGGTGTGAAAAGGGTGTGATGGAGTGGAGGTATAAGGTCATAATGTTTTCCTAGGGCACCTGATACCCTTGCACTGGCCATGGGCATTAATATACAAACATTTAACAAAGTTTCCCAACTCATGGTGTCATGTGTCGTGTAATGGGTGAGGGTGCAGTTTTTCACTTGGCTATAGGCGCCACATTGCCTGGCTATGGCTCTGCTTGTGATGATCCAGAGGAAAGCAATGAACCCTGCAGATTTTCATCCAGCTCTGCTCCTCAGTTTAAAAAGAATCCTTCCAGACTGCAAGGAGACTTCTAAAGACGTAGGATCTGACTAAATCTGAATTCTCAGTAGTACATTAACTGCTATGGAAGTCATCCAACTTATTTTAAAAATATTTACAGAGGCCATCCCAATTGTACAGAACAGCGGGAGACCAAAGTCTGATTTCTGGACTCAGATCCTGCTCTTCTGGTCAGCAGGACCTGAAGAGGCAGCATTCAGAGCCTTAGGAGGGAGAAATTCCCAGGCACTGCACATCAGCGATGCCTCTTAACCGGACTCAAGATGCAAGCTTACTGCATTATGGAGGAAGCTGCAGCCTATGGCCCCCCTGTCATTGCAATGGCTGGGTTATAGAGCCTGAGAAAGAAGTCTTAACATATAAGAGAGAAATCCTGGGAGAAAAGCAAATACATTCTATAGTCACAGAAATGTCTAAAACTGTTTAAATCAACAGCATTTTCCATAATTAAATTACCATAAACATAAGAGTTTTGAGACTCTTAGTATGATCAGTGTGATACACTTGATTCCATTACTAGCATTTTAGAGATAATTAGTGAATTGTACATTCTGCATTTTGATAACTTTAATCATATATGCTGAAGTCTACAAATTGACAATTAGTTACCATTCACAGTTACTTCTTTCAACTTTGAAGACTGAACATCTGATGTTATAAGGCCCAGTCCCTAGCTCACCTTCAACTAGATTTATTGAATGAGAGTTGACAGCATTTCCTATCATTTATTTATTGTCTTGCATCTCTTAAATAACAGTGAGGCACACACACTTTTTTAATGACTTTGTGTCGATGGGAATCATTTATCTACCAAGATGAACTTCACAGTTCAATTCTGAGAGAGCATCGATGCCTTAAGGACAGATCAAAATGGTGTTGGGTTTCCATTGGTAGGCTCATAGAACACAGATTTCTTCTCAGTAAAAAACTACAAATCCAAATTATGCTAATATAAGGATGACAAACTGACCTATGGACATAAGCAGTTTTAATTATCTGTTTTCTTTGCTGACATTTAGTATGACTTGAATTTATTCATTTAACTCTCAACCAATCAAGAATAAGTCATCACAACTTTAGACTGTTGTGCACTCAACTACAAATAACCTTGGTTGATGTTATTGTAAGCTTTAATATATCTTTTGAACAGAAAGCTCAGAAAATTAAGAAAGTCCACAGGAGAAAATACACGCTCATATGGGATACATGGTAGCACAGAGAAATGTACCCATCATCAAGGTGTCAGCCTTTGTTACTGTGACATTCTGCTTTTATTTGAATGATATTATCAAGTCATGATTATCTCTGATTCTGTTAAGCTCACTTTTGATTTTGTATGTTTCTACTATCGATGTGTCAATCCAGTCTTCAATACAACTATTTTGTATATGTTGGTTCATGCTAATCTATGCTAATCTACTCACAACTCAGATACTACCTGAAGGATCCCTGGACTTTACTTTCCTTCTGAGCACACCATTCCATTCTATGATGCGGGTATCTATTATGCTATTATATTGTTATATTAATATGTATCCTTGATGAGACATCTGGAGGGACTTATGGTCTTGAAAGCATAGGCTTTATCTTTTGATGATACTTAATGTTTGTTCAAGCAGAGGTCATCATATCCTGTAAAAGAAAATCCAGTTTTCTCCTGGTCTCAAATTCTTGCTCAGCACATATAATGGCTTGATATAAGCTAACAAGAGAATTCCACTCCTCTCAGGGCTGTTTACCCAAGGTACCCGCTTTGAAATATGAGGTTGACCTAGTCCTATTTCAGGACAATTTCAGTGGCTGCCCTGATGTAACCCTGGTATTGCAATTTAAGCAATGCATGAATGACGTAAGCAAATGGATAAGGTCTAATTTTTTAGATTGAAATGTTAATAAAACATCGCTTTTTTGGGTAGGACAGAATGATCCACAGTGTGTTCCAGCACTTCTGCACTATGCTAGGACTCATTTGTATTGTTTCTGAAGTATGCAACCTACTACCCTTAACCAATAAGTCTTTATGCTGTTGATGCAACTCCATCATTGCTCTCTGCTGCAACAGCAGGGGGAAAAGGGGAATTAAATTAAGGCAGCAACCAACAAGGACATTGAATTGCACAGTCTGGGAAAACAAATAAGCATAGGAGTAACTTGCTGGTACGGCGTTTAATTACTAGCCTTAACCAATAAGCCTTAATGCTGTTGATGCAACTCCAATATTGCTCTCTGCTTCAATGGCAAGAGGTAATGGGGACTTGGACTCAAACAGCAACCAACAAGGACCCTGACTTTGGCAGTCTGGGAAACGGATAATTATAAAGGAGGCTTGTATGGCCAGCCGTTACTACCATAAGCGTGCTGGGCAGATTCGATTGACCATTTGGTCCGTTTCTGCTGTCATTTCTATGTTTCTACTGGACTCAAACTGACATTTAGATCCCAGATCAAATGAGTTGTTAATATAGGATTTTATAAGCTTAAATTATTAATGCCTTTAAAGAATTTATTGACTAGTGATTTGTTTTGATCCGTAGTACAATCTTTTGTTTTCAAACAGATGGATTACTGCAATAGCCTATATGCTGGTCTTCCTAAAAAGTATACTAGAACACTGCAACTATTACAAAATGCAGCAGCAAGGATTTTAATGGGGGTTAATTGCACAGAGCATCTAATGCTGGTGCTGTTTAATCTTCATTGGCTCAGTTTAAAATTCTTGTGATCATATTTAAACTTTTGCATTGTGATCATCCTTGCTTGCTTGTGGATCGCATAGTTGCCTTCCATGGATTTGAATTTATTGGCTTTACTGCCATGTAGACTTCAGTCTACATTAAAGTGTTTAGAAAGCTGTTGAAGGCATTATATTTCAAAAATGCATTTGTTTAAAATTGTATTATTTTGTTATGGAGTCTCAGTTTAGTGGACCCTTAGGCCGACCTGCAGGAGACTGGGAAAGGTGGTCAATGTCTCTAGGATATGGCAGGCCGGGAGGCAGATGTTCAGGCAGGACGTAGAGGTGCTCTTCACCCTGGAAGCTGGTACTCCCCCGGGAGGAGCCCATAGGAGCCCAACCGCTGGGACTTAGGCAGCTTCACCCTTGGAAGCCGAAGCCCCCCTGGGAGGAGCCCATAGGGGCCCGGCCGCTGGGACTTAGGCGGGTTGTTGATCAGGACTGGGAACTGGAACCAGACTAGGACAGTAGACAGGAACTGTAACAGGGCTCGGGTTCTGGAACCAGGCAGGAACTGTAGCAGGCAGACAGGAACCAAGCAGGCACTGTAGCTGACAAGCAGGAACCAAGCAGGCACTGTAGCAGGCAAGCAGGGACCAAGCAGGCACTGTAGCTGACAAGCAGGAACCAAGCAGGCACTGTAGCAGGCAAGCAGGGACCAAGCAGGCACTGTAGCTGGCAAGCAGGAACGGAGGGAGTAGCAAGGCAACTCACTCCGGGGCACGGCGCAACAGGGAACCAGGAGGTAAGCCCGTTGCAAGGCAAGGCCTGAGTGTCCGTGGCCGGCTTATCAAGGCCGCGGCGTCTGAGGTCAGGAAGTGGGCGGAGTCACCACTGGCAGGAAACGGCCTAGAAAGCGTGCGCGCCTAGAAGCAGGGCGTCCATGGGAAGCTTCCCGGCGGTGCGGCCCCCGCAGGGACGCCGCTGAACAGGGTGCAAACCAGACCTCCGGAAGCAGGAGTAGGTCCAGGAGGACGGAGGTAAGGGTCTGGTCGCGGTGCTTGCGGCCAGAACCGCAACATATTTATATGTTTTAGTGTTTAATTTTATTGTTTGTTGTCATTTTAATGAATCTGTGCTTTCTATATTTTTGTGAATGTATGCTGTATTCTGTATCAGATATGTATGCGATGATTGCAGAATATAAGAATTGCTAAATAAATAAAAAGAAATAAATTGTTTGCCTATAGAAGCTCATAGAGCTGAGCTTTCTCGAGTTCCAAAAGAGTCAAGGCTTTCCATTTTCCAACTTAATGTATGGAAGGGAAGCAAGTTGCTGGACTATTGGGTCATTGGTGACATTCTGTTTATTTTTTTTTATGCTTTGCAATGTAATTTGCATCATGTAAATGGACCTGATGCTTGCTGTTGTTTTATTTATGATGTTTGTATTGTTTGGTTTTATTGTTATATTGATGGAAACCTCTTCGGGCACCCCTAAGGGACTGGGGAGGCTGTATAGAAACTTTTAAAAATAATAAATAAAATAAATACTATTTGGGTTTGTTGTTTTTTTTAACAAAGCCTCTTTTTTTGGCTTTGTTCATAGCATGTAAGGTTTAAGCTGAGTGTGGTTCCTTGTTGGTCCTTTGACTGAGACTGAAAGCGTATATAATATGAATGTTTAATGATCAAACTACCCAGCTCCTTTTGGAGACACAATGATATTCTGAGCTTTAAACCACTTTCTTAAAAGTAAAACAATATAAGAATGAAACATGGTTGTATTAAAATGTAATTAGATATTTCTGCTGAGAAACTGTGGTCTGTACCGTTTCAGAGTTTCTTTCTTACATCATTGCCAATCACCTACCAAAATATTGCACAACAGAAAGCACATTTCTCTCTGCTTTGTGTTTTTAGGAAGGGGAATGTGATCTCTCTCCAGTTTTTAATGATAACCTGTCACTCTCTCTGTGGCAAACAGACAGCATAACTCCTCACAAATTTCAATTCTCGTATATGGGATGACATGCGCCAGAGGCCTCCCTTCCACTAAGGAAGTGAAACGAGATGACTTATGTTCTTTTTCATTACCCTGAGGTAATCTCCCTTCACAACATTAATTTCCTAGTGGGGCTTTCTCTGGTAAAAGCCATTAAGCAACTGCAGTCAGCATTCACCTGTCAGCCTCCATACTCCATCCTCGTGTACATGTGTTTGCATAGGTAAATTGCTGGCCCATCGCTGCGTTATCATTCTGCTCCTTTTGGCTTCCAGCTCAGTCAGAACCAGGGCTGAGATCCGGCTCCATGAGCCTCCATTACCAGTCACCTGGGGATTTTGCCTCCATTCTCTATTCCCCTTTCTGCTGACTTAGCCCAGTTGCAGCGACCAACCTCGACCAGAGGGCTCCTTCCAGAACACCTCAGTCCAGACAGTAGATTTCTCCACTGCTTGATAAAAGGAATTCCCTTCCCCCAGGAGCTGTGGATGCTGGCCAGCCCAGGGAGTGGAAGATCTGACTCAGGCATCAAATCCATGTCCTCTGCACAGCTCTGCCAGTGAGCCGGCCTGCTCTGACTGCCATAATGTATTAGCAATCTGGAATTGCCATAAATAGAAGATGCTGGCAGAAAATGACCACTCAGTCTGCCCATTTCTGCCTTACCTACTGTGCTGTCTCAGGTTTTACTTGATCTGTGGTCTTCTCTCTCCCTCCGACACTAAGGTCTCCTTGTGCTTATCCTTGAATTTGGCCACTATTTTGGTTCCTATAACTTCTGCTGAAACTTTGTTCCGTGTGTCTTCTCCCCTCTCAGTGAGAAAGTCTTTTCTCATATTCCTTTTAAGCTTCCCTCTGTTCAGCTTCATGGGATGACCCCCTTGACCTTGAGCTTTTCATTCTATGCAAAATGCTGCCTTCTGGCACTTTATTGAAATCTGCTGGATACTAAAAGTTTGCGTCATATCCTCTCCTTCCTTTCTTTCTTCTAGAGCAGTGGTTCTCAACCCTTTTTCTGTCAGGACACATACCTGACAGACGATGCTCACAAGCATGACAAACTGAACACGTGACTGACACGGGACTAAATGTAAATATATACTTTGCATCCACAGGAACAGAATTCCCCCAAACAATGGGTGCGGAGCACAACTAGGACATTCCCCGTACAACTCACCATATAAGAAAGATATTCTGATTATGGTGTCACCTGGATAACAGCAACACAAGCTCCCTCTACTACCAGGCGCATTGTATATAGTACAAAAACCTGCTCAGCACATGTGCAGCAAGCCTGCCAAGCCATAGCAACACGAACGCCAAGGTCTTAAACAGCAACAGCCCTTACCTATGACAAGGCAACAGCAATGCATGTCCTATTGAGAAAACGCAACAAATCCCTGCATGCTAATACAATGCCTCCGGTCACACACACAGATGCAGACAGACCGGTCTTCCCAAATACAGAATAAAAGACCAAAAAATTACAAATGTGGAGACAAAAACTGGAATGAAAATCCCAAGAAGCAACTCTGCAAGCAGCGCAAAACTGGAGAGCTAGAAAAGGAAATATTTATCCTCCTACAATGGGACAGAAGAAATGCCCGTTCCCAAAACTGACACATTCTGCTTCTTTCAGCCTGCCACTCCCCTTCTCTACCCCTATCAACTCTCACCTCTCCCAGCTGCTCCCTTTCAATCCTCCCCTCACACCCTCACAGCCCTGCCCAGCATTACTTCTCCCTCGTGCTCCCTCTCTCCCCTAAATGATTCTCCTCGCCACCATCTCCTCTTTCTCCCCTCTCTGTCCCCACCCCCTCTTTCCCTCTCCTTCCTGCACAATGTCCCCCCCTGACCTCTCGTTTCCCCACTCTCCTTTCCCTCTCTCTTCTACTCTCTTTCTTGTCCAACAGCATTCACACACTTTCTCCCCCGCCCCTCCCTGCCTAGCAGCACCCAGCAATCTTCCTCCTGGCTCCCAGCCAGCAGAAAAGACTCCCGTCCATAATCTCCCTCCCTCCTTTCAGCATCAGATGAAGGCAAGGAGCACTGAGGCGAGGAAGAGAAGGTGGCAGTGCATCCATGAGTGCAGAGCATGTGCTTCTCTGCCTCCGGCCCTTGCTGCCTCTTTCACTTTTTCGGCTCCCCTGCCAGGCCTGCCGGTGGGGGGAGAGAAAGCTGGCACAAGCATTGGTGAGGCCTTACTCTGATCTGGGTGGTGGAGGAGGAGGAGGGAACAGCCTTCCACTGAGCCAGAGAGAGGAGAAGGATGCGAGTGCAGCCTCCTGTTGGGACCCCCCCAATAAAGGAGAAATAGCCTGACTCCTGCCCGGGCTGATGAGGAGCGAGCAGCCTTCGGCTGGCCCAGCACCACAGCTCCTGGACCCTTGAGAGCACCCCACGCCTGTCAGGAACCACTGGCGCCAGAAAGCATGGATGTACCTCCTTCCTTCTGTGTATGGCTCATTGCACCCTCCTCTGAATTACCTCTAACTTCTCAACCTCCTCTTCTGATTCCCTATTAATACAGGAGCTGAAAATGTCACTGAAAGCAGCTGCTGGAGCCAAGAGAAAATGAATGGGCAAGGCAGAGGTTCTGTGGATACTTTGCTCACTTGAAATGCTTTCCTATGGGGAGGAGTAAGCCTAATGGCTAGAGCGGCAGATTATGACCCAGCAAAGCCAAGGTTCAAATCCACTCCTCATGCCCATGGCTAAGCCACTTTACTCTCCATTGCCTTAGGGCTTGATTTACTAAGGCTTTTCTGCCTTTCTGTATCTATGGAGAAAATGCTTGGTAAACGAAGCCCTGAGATTGTAAACCCCTCCCCTGGGAAATCTTACAGTACCTGAAGGTAATCTGCCTTGCAGTGCCAAAAGGGGTGGACTCCGAATACATTGCTTGTATGACACGGAAAGATCTGCACAGCGGAGCACAAAACGTGTGCCACTAGCTGACTGCTGGCGACCTAAAGCTGGGCTCCTGCAGTTTCTGATGTCTCCACATCCCCTACGTGCAACTTGAATCGGAACCGGAATCGGATCCCATTTCAGTTCCGATTCACATCTCTAGTAACTATGCCCTTGCGCTTTCAGTGCAATCCGTCTCCTCTGCCATTCTGAGGTTATTGAGTGCTGCGTCCGTTTTATTTGCTTCTAATCTTCTGGGAGGGAAACATTTTTCACCCACAGACATTATGTCACCTCCTCATGTTGCAAGTGACCTTGAGAGGAGAGAGCAGAAACAGCAAGGTTGCCAGTAAGTAGCCTGACCAGATGGGAATCTTTTTTTCTCATGGCTTTTGACTCAGATGCTTTGAGTGGGTAGTTAAAAAAAAAAAAAAAAGTCTTGAAAAAAAGGGAGAGAGAATCTGTTTCTATATTTAATCTTAAAACAGAATGAGGCTGCACTTTGGCTTAAGTTGTAAATAGCAGAAGAATGAAGTCATACGGCTTCCTGAGAAAATGCACAATTAACCGAAATATCGCGGTTTGGCGTAACCGTCCCCTCTTTAAAAAATAGGGGCTATTTTATGACAACACCGCCGACAGAACTGTTCTCAAGCTTTCCAGCTGCAATGCTGCTTGCATCTTTCAGTGCCACTTATTGCGTTTTTACACTGGAGAACATATCGTAAACACTGACAGTAGGAGACAGCATTAAATGCAACAATGAGAACAAAACAAATGATCTTAAAGAATAAGGGGACAATATCCAAAGCCTTCGTGTGGGTAACTTTGAGTGACGTGCCAAAACCTGAGAACTGAATATTTCCCCCCGCCGATTACAGACGTTGTGTGTGTGCACATAAAATTTACCTGCACAAAAGGGACAGCCATGGAGGTACCCAGGGGCGGGGCTTAACTTGAACTGTGCTAGTCAGGTAAAGTTATGTGCACAAGTCTGCTTTACCCGGATAAAGTTGCATCTGTAATCTTATCTGAGTATACTCAGCAGGAGACTGGTACATGGAAGTCCTGCTGAATCTCCGGGACAAGTCATGTACATAACTTTCTCCTGGGTAAATCTGCTGTGTCGCTGACCTCTAAAAGTACAAGGTCACAACAAGTAAAGCAGACATATTTGGATTTCATTATGACCTTCAAGCAACAAAGATTTTCATTTACTACATGTCAGTGCCTTTATGAGTAGGAATCTGGATGATCAGTTTATTCTTAGGTAGGTGAACTTATTTTAATTTTAAAGCATAAGTTCTACAAAGCCAAATGTTCTTCATTCATGTTAAACTGAAAAAAAAACAAAAAACCCTCCCAGTGTTTCTTTCTGACTCAGCTGCAGCTGCACATGGAGCACAGACTCAAGGGATGTCTTGAGTTCTGGGAGAGTGGTTGGAAGAAATGTCCTTGAGAGCTACTGGGGAGCTGCTGCAAGCAAGTACACATTGGATTAATGTCAAGTTGTTTCCATGTCATCTGGTTCTCTCACCTAAAGGTAGTATGTAGAATATTAAAAAACCACATCAGAAATTGACCTGCTACTTTAAAGCTAGGGCATGTATTATAAGATCCCTGTAGCTTTGGAGGACTGTAGACACAATGCCCTCATCTGTAACTAAGGTTTGCAACACTCGTAGGAACCAGGGGCGAATTGTAAGAAAATATCAGCCTGGGGGAATTTGTCCAAACCAGCCCACCCAGTACCTGACTCCTGTGTGCACGTTCTGTCCAGCATGTGCATCAACAGCTCCCAAAAGCATGCCAAGCCCACCTTTAACAAGTACATCCTTTGACCTGGAGCCTAGCAAAATTGAGCCAAAATATCTCCAATGTAAAATTTCACATTTATCCTAAATAATTAAAGCATGCCCTAGACTAGACGTGAGCAAACAGAGCTGCAGTCCTCCTTCCATCCATGCAATTTGTTGCTGCTCCCCCCACTCAAGTTTAGATAAATCTCATTTTTATTTATTTATTTATTTATTTATTAACATCTCATATACTTAAAGATTATTCCTGGCCTGGTGCCAACCAATCAGCTCTTGAACCAGTTGCCAAGCAATGAGGCAAACCACACTGTGGCTCCTTCATACACACACATTCTGCCGCTGCATGCTGCCAGCCCTACCCCAGACTTCAGCTGGCCCCCTCCCTTTCCCTTTTCCACACCCTCTCAGCACCCCCACTCTCCAGGAGACTCACTGGCTCCATTGCCAGCAGTCTCACACACAGTCCACAGCGATTCTCACACATGCTCAGTGACACACACAGACGGAGTCATACTGAGTCACACTCAGGCACACATTCTCATGCCCACATACTCACGCTCAGACTCTCGCATACCATCACGCATACACATGCTGACACCCACGTACGCTCACACATGTTCACTGACTCGCATAACTGAAAAAAAAGTGTTACTTACATTGGTGGTTAGGGAGAGCTCCAGGCATGGCCCCAGGAGAATAGGGCAGGGGCGTGGCTAGGTATTTCAAAGATCTGGGGCCCAGGCCCATTAGGTCTTTCCTATCCTCCCCCACAGCCTCCAGGGTTGTCCACTTTTCCACAGAACAGAAATGGGCACCTGAGGCCTAGGAGGAGGGAGGAACCTGATCACCTGATTCTCCCCCTCTTTGCATACATTTGCCACCATTGCCCCTGAACTGGCCTCCTCTCTCTCGTCCCTCTGTTCCTTCTATTCTAGCATCCCCAGGACAGCAGGACCACCAATGATGAGTGATGCGCTCAAGATTCCACATGAAACATGAGAATGATGGAGCACAACCTGCATGCCCTTAATTGTCTGTATGCATGTGTTTATTTTTATTTTTATTTATTTATTTAAGGTTTTTATATACCGGCAATCATGAGCACATATCTTGCTGGTTTACATGGAACGGGAGAGCATTAAATACAACAACTAGAACTGTGGTGATCGAAGGAGCAGTTACAAATAACAAGGGTAGCAGAACTTGGATAAGAAGGAAGAGATAGGAAAGAATATATGGGAGTATTGCTCATTTTTGCCAATATTGAAATATTCTGAGTGCATTAATCATCCCCACTCTTCATGGACCTCTTCTTAAGGTGCTCCTAACAGCTGGCTGAGGAACCCAGACACTGCATAGCACAGCAAATTGCCACTTTCATAAAGCCTTCAGGTTACAGTATTGTAGACATTTAAAAATTGTACTTTAAGTTAATGCTGAAAACAAATCCTTTGAAAAATCTGAATGACAATTGCAATATAGTAAACTCTCATACCAAAACAGCACTAACTGCCAACACTCCAAAACTAAACAAGCCTACTTATGAAAAGGCAGCACTACAAATATTACACCCATTATTAGACCCTAAAATTCCAATATTCCTCCTATTATGAAAAGATAACAAGCCAGACTGTTATAGATCCCTACACAGAAACTACACCCTAGCAAAATACCTAACCCCTGTCACACAAGCAGAACACAAACAAACCCTTACCAAACACACAGGCCGATACAGTACAGTGCGCTCTGATGGTTCCTTGGTTCCTGGATTCCCTTGTCTTCAGCCAAACAGTAAGAAATACCAACTACAAATACTTGCTTTGGACCATCCCCTTTATCTAGCGTACCAACATCAGGGGTGCTCAGAGCCTTGCAATTAAAATGTGGAGATCCTGCCACCCTTACCTTCGGGCCGATACAGTAAGGACGCGTAAGAAAGAGTGCGGCAATGCTGGGCGCACCCTCATTTCTCGCGCGCATATTTTGGTTCACATACCGCTCGATTCAGTATTCAAATTAGACGCAAATCCAAATGGCGTCCAAAGCGCGTCAATGAAGCGGTAGGCGTGCGCAATCATCTTACTGTATACAGTGGTATACAGCGCCTATACAGTATCCAGGGTGCGCCGGTACCTGTCATTTCAAATGTCATTCCACCAGGTAAGTGGATGGTTCTTTCCTACAGACCCCGCTGCCTTGAGCGCCCGGCTGGATGTCCAAGCCAGATGTCCAAGGTCGCGGCTTGCACGTCCAGCCGGGCGCTCAAGGCAGCGGGAAGGTCCATGAACGTTTGTCCGCACTGAAGCAAGTACCACACACTAGTTACTCACTGAAATACTTTCTTCATGTGCAGCTCCAGCTCCTTTTCCAGTTCCAGGGTCAAGGCTTCCAACCTCCTCTCCGCCTGGCTGGGTCCGCTCTCCCTGCACGGAGTCACCTGGTAGGGGAGCTGGAACTTGTGCAGCGTGGCCGATCCTCGGTCGGGATGGGGGGGCGGCGGCAGCTGCTCCGGCCGGGGCGGCTTGTGCCGGCACGCGTCCCCGAAGTCAGGCGGGACGGGCTCCTCCGGCAACCCGGAGCTCAGCAGGGAGTCACGGGGCGAGGACTGTGGCAGCTCCGGGTACGCGCTCAGGGAGCCCCTGGAGCTGTGGGAGCTGTGGCTGGAGATGCTGAAGTGCGGGCTCAGCACGCAGGGGTTGCCGGACGTCCGAGGTCACAGCTTGGACATACAGCCGGGTGCTCAAGGCAGCGGGAAGCTGACTGAACACCACACTAACGCCAGGGTCAGAGTAGGCAGTAAATATGCAGGTTAAAGACGCGGCAAATAAGCTGGTTAAAAAGGCGATAATCTGGGCGCACGTTACTGTATCGGAGGGAATAGCTAAATCGATCATTAACATATCATATACATGCGGCGGGCGGAGACGGATATGCGTCCATTTCGGCAAGCGGTAAGGATGCGTAAAACCGGATACTGAATCGCGGGTTCGCCTTACGCGTCCAAATTGTGCGTCCAAAGCGGTTAGAAACAGGGTAACCGCGGCTGTGCTTTACTGTATCGGCCTGCTTGTGTTCTGTAGCTTGAGTTTCCTAGTGCATCCTGGGCCCATTCCACCCCTGCAGCTGGCTCTTCTATGGGAACTTCTACAAGCCCTTCCACAGCCTTTGGCAGATTTACATTCCTACCTGTAATACAGAACAGTGTGAAAATTCAGAACAATATTTTAAATGTAGAAAATTGTCTATATCACTTTATTCTATGAAGACTAAAAACCTTCAATACATCGACCTAGATATTCAAATTCACCACCCCCCCTTTTTTTTTTTTTTTTAATATAAATACACACAAACTTACATCACTTAATCTTACATCATGTGTATAATAAAAAAAATTCCACAAAGGCACATCTGTCACAAATATCTATCATACAATATCTTAAGAAGAAAATTTTAGAAGATTAACAAAGGTTAAAAAATGTTTAAAAACACAGTCTCCCCAAAACAAGAAAAACCTGCAAGACATTTCTGCCAAAATGATCCTACAGATGTCACACGTAACTCAAAATCTCTACCGATAACTCTCAGATCCATATATCAGATGGGTACAGCCATATGTCCATCAATATTATACATTTTATCCAACAATCTTGTGAGATTCTTCGAAAGGGCACCACAGTTAATAACTGGAAATGAAGCCTTAAACAAATCCTACTGATCGCATCTTCGCAGATACAGATATTAATGCTTTTCCAAATCACTCAGTGCCACAAAGGAATTATTCCTGATGCTGCAGCATTTTGGCAGATAAAATGCCTGCATCAAGGGAATGATAACATTAATCTGTAAAGGAAAATTATGTTAACATAAACCCATTTACATTCATTATTTCTATCTAATAAACTATTAACTAAAACCAGAGCCAACAGGTTACTTATTGCCACAACCAGCATCTATTCCTATTCAACATGGCAGTGTAAATAAATCACACATATCAACATCACCAGCTTTTCTACTTAATTTGATGTGCAAAAATATTAGATAAAATCAGACAAAGAAGGAGAAAATCAGAGAAAAAAAAAGTCAAAAAAGGCTCCCCATTCAACCTTCTTATTAAGACCCCTAGGGGCCACTGTGACCCATTTAAAGATAAAGGTTTGTTTCTTCTGTAACAAAACTTTTCCAGTCACCGCCTTGGCAGCATCACTCTGGTTTCTCCAATATAATAAACCTTAAGTCATCAATCTTGTGACCCTTATCTCTCCAATGGGAGACTAGAGGAGCCTCACATTTCTCACACTTATTACAGCTCATTTGTCCCTGAATCCTTGTTTTAATTTTTTGAATAGTCTTCCCAATATAACATAGACCACAGGGACGTCATATTAAGTGATCACTCCTGAAGACTCACAAGTGGTGTATGATATCAATTTAAGCGGATGCCAATCTGGCAAACACAGTAATTCCCCGTTAAAAGACCAAGGGCACACCTTACAGTGTGCACATGAAAAATGCCCTTTGTGCATAGTTTCCCTTGAATTAACTGATTGTATAAAAGTAGACTGTGCTAAGAGGTCTCTGAAATTATGATCCCGAGTCAGCGCAAACGTTGGGGGGTCCTGGAAAAATAATTAAAAACTCATATACTTAAGTTTTTTAAATGTCCCAAACATCAATAAAATATTTCAAAATAGCAAACACATCAAATAACACCTGAAAAATAAAACTAAAAAGGATTTAAAAAATTAACACTCTCCATACCTTTAATTTCCAGTCACCATGAGATTGTCATGGATTAGTGGGAGACGGATGCACAAACTTTCTCCTCTCTTTCTTACATATATATATATATATATATATAATACACACACACAAGTTCATACTCCTCTCTTTCTTATATATATACAAGCCGTTAAGCCCGTTAAAACGGGCTACATCCCTCTGTCTCTCACCTCCCCCTCATTCTCTCTCCCCTCACTCTTCACCACCCCCCTCCCCCACCCACTCCTCTCCACCCTCCCTCTCCCTCCCACTCAGTCTCCCTCCCTCCCTCCCCACTCAGTCTCCCCCCCTCTCTCTCTCCCCCCTCCCTCTCACTCAGTCCCACTCCCTCTGTCCTTGCCCTCAGTCCCACTCCCTCCCTCCCTCTCACTCAGTCCCTCTCCCCCTCAGTCCCACTCACTCCCTCTCACTCAGTCCCTCCCACTCACTCTCTCCCTCCCTCTCACTCAGTCCCATCCCCCTCAGTCCCACTCACTCCCTCACTCAGTCCCCCCTCTCCCTCCCTCAGTCCCTCCCTGAACTCACTCCCTCCCTCCCGCTCTCTCTCTCCCCCCTCCCCCTCTCTCTCCCTCCCACTCTCTCCCTCCCTCCCTCTCACTCAGTCCCACTCCCTCTGTCCTTGCCCTCAGTCCCACTCCCTCCCTCTCCCCCTCAGTCCCACTCACTCCCTCTCACTCAGTCCCTCCCACTCACTCTCTCCCTCCCTCTCACTCAGTCCCACTCCCCCTCAGTCCCACTCACTCCCTCCCTCAGTCCCTCCCTGAACTCACTCCCTCCCTCCCGCTCTCTCTCTCCTCCCTCCCTCGCTGCTGCCACCGCCCGCTGCTGCCATCGCCGCCGCTGCGAACCGCCGCCGCCGCTGCGAACCGCCGCCGCCAACCGCCGCCGCCGCTGCGAACCGCCACTCGACGCCGCCATTTTTTTCCCTGACGCTGCCTGAGACCGACGTGCTCGCCCGCACATGCGCGGTAGAGCTGGTCTCTACTGCGCATTTGCGGCACGTCGGTCAAGTGTCGTTTATAGGTATTGATATATACACACACAAACACACAAGTTCATACTCACATACACTCCCTCTCAGACAAACCCACAAGCGTCTCCAGTACCTCTTTAGTTGGGATCTACCAGCAGCGTCAGGCCCTCATCTTCATTTCAGCTGCTGGCAGGTTGGAATCCACCTGCAGCACCCATTCTCCCTCACTCTCACACCCCCCACCCAGGTAGTTCCCATTCTCTCACACATACACAAACCCCAGGCAGCTCCCATTCTCTCTCACACATACACATCCACCCCCAGTCTAGACAAGCTCCCAATTACACCCACACACCCCAGGCATGCACCCATTCTCACACAGACAGACCCTAGGAAGGCACCCATTCATTCTCATACATAGGCACACCCTCAGACAGGCACCCATTCATTCACACAAACACCGCCAGGCGGACTCCGATTCATACACATGTAACATTGAAGGCAAACCCCCCCCTCTCTTTTGCCAGCAACCTCAGAGCCTCTCTCGTTTCTCTGCTGCCACTGTCACTGCTGCTGCAGGGCTATTGGGGAGGTGCCGATAGCTGCTACTGGTACTGAAGCCCGTTCTGCTGCCTCCTCTGTGCAGGCACCACGGTATTAAAAATTTTCAGGGCTTCCAGTTCTTCCATGCTGATCTTGTACGTTGCAAAATCAGCATAGAGAAAGTGCTACTCTTGCACATTCCCAAAGATAACATATGCCAATCACTAAAAATTAAAAAATGATATTTTTTTTTACCTTTGCTGTCTGATCTTAGTTTTCTAATTGTTGGTCACAGGCTTTTTTTCCCCACCTTCCCTTTTTTGGTCTTTTGCCAATTCCTTTTACAGGGTCTTTTTTTTTCTGTTTCTTCTCTATCCACCTGTCTTCTTTCCTTCTTCCCTCAAACACACACTCAGGCTCTCATTCTCATATGCTGTCACACAGACAGGCTCTCACATACACACAGCTTACTCTAAAATGTTCTTTCAAATGCTGTCTTACTCTCACACACACAGGCTCTCACATGCTGTCTCACACAAACACACAGGCTCTCACATGATGTTTCACTCTCTCACACACACACATATAGGCTCTCACATGCTTTCTCTCCGAACATACAGGCTCTCACTCCCACCACAGTCTCTCACCTCTCTCACATACATTCAATCTCTCAACTCACTCTCATACACACACACACACACACACACACACACACTCTAAGGCCTCAGCCTCTCTCGAACCTCTAGGCCTCCACTTCGCAGGTTGCAGTAGGTTGGGCTCTGCAGCGGCCCTGATCTTCTCAGGCTGCTGCGACGTGGTATCCGCAGCGGCCCTGCTACTGGGCCTCCTCTTCTCGAGCCGCCATGAGGTGGGATTTCATCTTGCGGCGGCCCTGACATTGCACACAGCCAATGCTCCTCCTCCTTCAAGCCTGCACAGCTCTGGCAATATTTTTCTTCCAGGGCTGCGCAGGCAGGAAAGAGGAGGAGCACCTGGACATGACTTTTTCTTCTGCCGCCGGTGGACTTCATCCCACCAGCGCCTCTCCCTGCTGCCGACGCCACCCCACTGGGTGTGCCGCCCTGTGCGATTGCATGGTTTGCACACCTGGTGGCACCGGGCCTGCCCATATTTAAATGAAAGTGACATATACTGAAAACATACAGATTTTTAATTTGTGCACTGACTTTCCCTCAGCAATACATGTACGTGTGAGAATTAGATAGAAAATGACAGCATATTAGGACCACAAGATCCACCTAGTCTGCCAATTTCTGATGTAGTAGCACAGAGCCTACCTCCCTGATCTTAGGATTTATTCTCACCTCCATAGAAATATAGAAATTTGATAGCTGAAAAAGACCATATGGCCCATCTAGTCTGCCCATCCATTCAATTAATGTAACCTTACAATTCCCATCACTCTCTCAGAAATCCCTTATATTTATCCCATGCTTTATTTACTTAAGATACTGTTTTTGTCACCACTACCTCCACTGGGAGGCTGCTTCATGCACCCACTAACCTCTCTGTAAAGAAATATTTCCTAAGATTACTCCTGAGTCTACCCCCTTTCACGCTCATCCCATGAACCCTCATTCTAGAATCTCCTATCAAATAGATTATATATTGTGTTTGGTCTAAGCTTTCTTGAATTCTCTTATGGTTTGGCTTTGCCACCTCCACTCAGAGGCTATTCCAGGCATCCATCACCCGTTTTATTTTCTGAGTACTAGCATACCGAGTATTCCCATTTCCAGCCTACACTGCTATCTAAAGTTGCCAGTAAATACGGCTTTTCAAAACTAGCGTAGGAAATGGATTCGGGGTGAACCAGGTGTGCATCTGTGGCTCTATGTGTCATTCTGCAAGAGTCACGAGTGGCGTGCCCAAGCTGCCTGGGCTTTTATTAAGCAAGCATTATGGTCTCATTTCTACCAAGGGAGTTTTCAACCCTCACCATGTCAGCCTCTGTAGCACTGCTGGCTGCATGGTGAATGCAGGTTTATTTAAGGAAAGGCCTGCAAATGTAAAAGGTTCCCTGTGGATATTGCTAGGGAAAGTCTGGCAGTGGCAGAGTCAAAACACAAAGACCAACTTCGTAAACACTAAAATTGCCTTTAGCATGAGTAATACTCAATAAGCAAACAGCATATTTGGTTGTTAGTTTTGTTTTCCTTTTTTTTTGTTTCATTTATGGGATTTGTTTGTTGAATCCTTAGCTGAAATAAAAATGCCTAATGTAAAATGCCTGCCCTTCATCCATCTCCCCCTATTTTTTACATGGAGGCAGACTGAAACCATGGACAGGGTTTTTGCACTGGGGATGCAGAGCAACTTACAAGCTTTTGAGAATCAATACATGTGATGTGTCCATCTTACTGCTCATGAGATTCTTTTTATCACCAAAACAATGTTTATAGGAAGATTCCTTGTAATTAAACAATAATCCCTGCTGGACAGGACATTTCTCAGCAGTTGATACCCTAATCTGGAGAAGCTAAAGTAAAGCCAACACCTTTAAATGCAGACAGGACACCCAATGGCAGTGCATGTCTTGTCCAGAGAAGACAACCTCCTTTGTAAACAAAATGTATGTGATTTTCTTTGTAATATTTAATAAAGCAGAATGCATGAACATTCCAGAAAGGGGCCTTTTCCAAGGGAGCAGAACCACTCGGATGACTTGGAATCAATATTCTATGTGAAGGAGTAAAATGGTTCCCGAGACATGTTTGCTTATGTGCTCAGTACAACCCTGGGAAAAGGCCTTACTCTCTCAGATAGAAAAAGAGAACAACAACTTGGATCATGGAGGAACAATATCATTTTGAAGATGAAGTGAGGATTAAGAGGTAGAAAGAAGCACCATCACCGTCCGACTTCTATTGCTGTGGATTACATTTTACTGCACCTGAAGAGTCTGTGAAATGAGATTTGAGTTACAGACAGCGCAGACCACTGGAAGTGTGTACTGTGTAGAAACTGATCAGGGTAGTAAAATGCAGTAAATTGGGTTACATGAGGAAAGAAAAATGCAGATATGTGTGCCCACTTGGATGCAACCTCAGGTCTTGCAGATCACAGTACCCTGAACATTTAATGTCCCAGGGATGTACCAGGGGTAGTCCTTCTCTGGGTAGAAGGAAAGGCCTAGGCATCTGAATATGTACTCACCTTTCCTCATCCATCTGAATCCAACTGCAGATAACTGGATTCCACAACAGACCTTAATGCACCTTGAAGAGGTCTGCAATCATTGAAGACATAATTCAGCTTCTGTGGCAATTTAAGGCTCTACCAGCAGTGCACGATTGCTGTCTGGCATTGCATACATTCTGTAATCTTAAATTCATTTGAAAAACTGAAATTGGCTTTTAGTTAAAGTCAGAACACCATTTGAAAAAGATTGTTTTTCTTTTCCTGTTTCTTCCATTTGGACTTCTATTATGATCATAAATGAAATTTCTAAATTGACAATTTATTTGTTAATTCATCCAATGAAAGGGAATGTACCCTTGACCAAAGCTGAACTTCTCTGTAATAAGGACGTTTGCACTCAAATGTTAATTGGCTCTGTTTAATTTTTGTCTTTCTTCTGATCCACTCTCCATGTATGCAAGGTTTATGTTAAATATCATGTAATAAAATAACTTCAAATCTGTATCAGTGATAAAGAGGACTTGGCTCCCAGCCTCCTACTGGTCTTTGTGTGGTACTTTTATGATATGTCATCCAGGGGAGGTTATAAGAGCCAAAACAGTGGCAGAATAAAGGGACTTCAGTGGCATGAGGCGGGAGAAGACCAGATCAAGTTAAACCTGGGACAGCACAGTAGCCAGGAACAACTGGGCAAATTGAGTGGAAGCAATAATCGTTTTCTGCTGATATCTTCTATGTTTCTATGTCCCATGATGCCCCCCTCCCCCAATTTATTTATTTTTTTTAAATGTAATGAATGAGAAGATAAATGGCCCACTTAGTGTTTAGAAACTTCAGGAGACATTGAAGAAAAAGTGAAGGTGAAATATAGGAACAGGCACAATTTTTTTTTTTTTTAAATAGGTAAGAAACAGGGAAGAGAAAGACACAGAAAAAAAGCAAGAGATGAAAAAATGAGAATAGAGAAGATGAAGTGACAGGAAAGCAAGAAATACATAAAAAAATGCAATGAGCTGAGGAGAAAAGGAAAGAAGCAGGGAGGAGGTTTATGAAGGAGAAGAGAAATGCTAAAAGGGAGAAATAAAGAGCTGGAAAGGAAGGACTAAGGATGCAAGGAAGAGAAAACATCAGAAGCAGGAAGAAAGAGCAGAAAAGTAAGAGAAGAAGCAAGAGAGAGAAGAATGGCAAGGCACAGGCACCATAAGCTTCCAAGGAGGCTGGGGCAACCTGCATGGCGCAGCGACATCAAAGAGCACGAGGTGGCCAGATGTTCCGATTACTACAAAACTTGGTTGTAAAACATGCGAGGTGGCCTGGGTGTTGCATTAAGTATGGGACTTGTAAGAATCAAAGACGAAGATGACAGTGCCTGGAACAGCCTCCCAGTGGAGGCGGTGGAGGCCAGCACTGTTACAGAATTATAGAAGGTTGAGAGGTTCACCATGCCCTAGATAAAACGTAGTCCTTCAGTGGTCGTCCTTTTGGATTTGACCACATGAGAAACATATTGAAGGTAGAATTGCCTTGGTATGTGCCATGTGGGACTCTCACAAAATCTTGGTATTCTTCTGATAGCCATGTAAAAGATGACTGAGAGTTACGAATTCAAATGATGTCAAGGCCAGAGTGCTCACTGCTTCTCCCAGGAACTTCTGTACAAAGAACGCCCAAGCCTACGTCCATCTCATCTGGTGCTCCATTATGCAGTTCGGTGTTGTGGATGCTTTGATGTGTCATGATTCGTTTCACACACTGACTGGGGTTTACATCAGGCACAGATAATCTGGTTGGTTCGATAATATGTACAGAAGAGGCTTGCGGCTGCTCAAGCAGGACTTCTTTCTTCCTGGACATCTTGGATCTTTTGTGTGACATTCCTTCTTCCAAAAGCTACGCTTGCTGTTCTTGAATCAGCATGGACCTGGTGTGTGGCTCCTATCACAACGGCAACACAAAGACATAGAGTTTTTGGGAGCTGACAAGTGATTTCCATTACACTATCAAACAGATGTCCTTCATGTGCTGTGAGGCAGCCTCAGCAGCAATAATGGCCTTTTCCCAAGCCACTGCAAAGTGTGTTCTCAATCAGGAGGCGACGTCGTCAAGCTTGGCAAGACTCCACAGGCAAGACGCAGCTTTCTACTAGCCAGGGAAATTCAGCAACGTAAGCTACAAGTTTCATGAAGGTATTGATACCTTTTATAGAATAGAAACCTCTGGGCAATATCAGATGGCCTGGTGAGAAATAAGCTCTCAGCACAGTCACATCATAAGACTTACCTATTAGCAATGCCAGAGACATTATTAATTTGTCCAGGAAAAGACTCCTTACAATTAGCTGCCATTCAGTGACTGCTGCTAGCACATTTGTGCTATAGGCAGAATATCCAACAGGCTTGGATTTGCGATACAGTGCCCCCAATTAGCAGCACATTCCCTGCCCTGCAATGGCCAGTGCAGTGTTGTTTCATGGTGCTCACGGCAGGTTACCCTTCCAGCACTTTGTCCAGTAGGGGAGAAATCTGGGCCTCTACCCCTTTCAGTGCTTTCCTAGCCAGGTGGGGGGAGGGGAAGGCTCTATGAGTCACAGAGCCAGAAGTGCCATTACCTGAAAAGGGGGCACCACTACCCGGACAGCCTAACTCCTTCATCAGCACTTAGAGAGGTACCATTCTGGCTAACATTGGAGTTCAAGGCTTCCTGTTGTCACCAGGCATTGTAACATTTATTTGGGGGGGGTTTTCCTACGTTAAAATACAGGTGGGACTGTACTGTTTTGGTTCCTTTGTGGGAGGAAGTATTTGCTTGGTTAACTAGGGTGTTGGATGTACCGATACTTTTTGCTGCTGAATCAGCGCTCTTACAAATTTTCCCAGATACTGTTAATAAGCACCATCAGCGATTTTGTATGCAAATGTTTATTGCAACCCGTACTCTGATTGCTTTGGTCCCATGACTTACTGACATTGTTACTTTATTACATCGATATCAGAGACTGGCTTCATTAACGGCAACTAAACACAACCAACTATCCTCCTATCTCAAGATCTGGAAACCGTTCTTGGACTATTCGGCTTTGATCTTGGACCGATGCGACATCTGGGCAGGGGGCTGGGCTTTGCTGAGTGAAGCCTACTCTTAAAGGATTACCTGTGGCGACGCAGAGCGAACTTACCAGCTGGAGGACTCTAGTCCCTGGAGGTCAATACCTCGTCTGATTTTGTTCCACGTCAGACTCTTTTGGGTGTTTTGGTAATGGACTGGTACCCTATTACCTGGGGGGAGGGGGAGGGCATGGGGAGGGGGGGGGGGGTCAGTTCGGTTCACTTGAAAGTGTGTTTACTTGCTGTGCTTTCAGTGGTTTAATGTACCCAGTGTGTTTCAACATGATGGTTGTTTGTACTCCACTGATGGAAAATAATAAAAACGTAAATAGGTGGGATCACACCAGTGGCAGTCCACAATACTGTGTCATGCTGATGGACTGAGACTCTTCCCTGCACTATTTTGGTAACCTTGGGCCATTACACATTTTTAACCATGTTGTAATTACTTCTTCCTTCTGGGTATGGGAAAATAATTTGAGAGAAGGTAACAGGAGAAGAGTCCAAAGCATATAAAGTACTATTTCTGAGGTCACAAGTGCCTGTTTGGGATCTTGCCAGGTACCTGTGATCTGGATTGGGCACTGTTGGAAACAGGATACTGACCTTGATGGACCCTCGGTCTCACCCAGTTTGGCAAATTCTGATGTTTTTATTATCTTCACGGGTGTAAAAACCTCTCCATTCGAAAGTCATCTCAATTTACCAGACCACATTGGGACCATGTAATGTTTTCATAGGTTTCCATTAATCTCCTTCCTATCGTGGTTGCAAGTGAACAAGACACATTGTCTCAACTGTTTGGAAAAAGGAAACATTTCCACCTGGAACATTCGTGTTCCTTAACATAACACAACCCATTTCCCAAAATGCTTTCTTGAAGCTTAAGAACATCACAAGAGTAATACAAAGTGCATTCAATTCATTTTAAGGGGAGGTGAAACCTGGGATCATTACTCTGTAATTCAGCTGATGCACAAGCAGCTGAGTAAATTGGAGTTCGATTCTATACAATTTGTTTATTGGCCATCTATTCTGTTTTTAAAGTAAAGTAACATAAGAAAATGGCAAACACTTAACATATTTTAGATACCTAGGTGCTAACTGGGTAAGCTTCTTCCGCGCAAAAGGGGGAAAAAAATTAAAGTATTTTAAAGCAGCATCAAGAACCAGGGCGCAGCTTGCAGCCAAGCGCTCGGAAAGTAGTAAATCACTGCCTAATGGAGGAGCAGCTGCATTAAGCCCAATCGCATCAGCTAAATGGGGATCATGAATTTTTAATCAGGAAAAAAAAAAAGCCCAAGGAGTCTGGTAAGAGAATCCCAGCAGTAAGTATATTTACATAAGCAATCACTTAAGTATGGAAACCTGCGAGCGGCTCCGTCTGCTTGAGAGAGGACAGACAGATTAATGAAGATTAAAGCTGCAGCAAGCCTGCTCGCTGCCGGCCGCCTTCCCGCTTAACCCTTGCCATGGCCGGCCAGATGTGGGCGCGCAGCTGGCGCCCGCAGGCGCGCAAGTGATGGAGCGGCGGGGGAGCCCCACGTCCCAGCCGCACTAAAGGGCGCGTTGCAGCGGCGCCGCAGCACTTTGCGCTCCTGCCCAAGATGTGAGGCGGGCGGGCGCTCCGCGGGGCTCCGGCAACTCTGGCGGGGAGGCTGCCGGGCGCCCCCCGAGGGGGGCTCCTGCTGCTGGCCTGGGCTCCGGCGGCGGCGGCTGCGGGCTGGACGTGCGGGGAGCTGCTGTGCGCCGAGAAGGAGGGCTGCTGCGTCTTCGGCAACGCCAGCCACACGGAGATCAAGTGCTGCAAGCTGCCCTTCCACACCTTCCTGGACAACGTGGGCTGGTTCGTGCGCAAGCTCTCCGGGCTCCTCATCCTGCTCGTCCTCTTCGCCCTGGGCTACTTCCTGCAGCGCATCATCTGCCCCAGCCCCCGCGGCTACGGCCGCCGGCGCCCCCGCCGCCGCAGCCCCCAGCGCGAGGGGCCGGCCCTCCTCAACCGGACGGCGGCCAGCTCGCAGGACTCGCTGCTGGACGGCGGGCAGGAGCTGCACGCGCTGGCGGCGCCGGCCCGGCTGCAGCTGCCCAGCTACGAGGAGGTGAAGTCGCTGCCCAGCTACGAGGAGTCCATGGGCACCGCTCGGCCCGGCTCCCCGGCCCGGGGCGCCGACGCCGCCGCGCCCAGCTGAAGCTGCTGCTGCGGATCCTGCCGGCGGCCCCGCCCCTGCGCAGCGCCCCCTCCTGGCTGCTGCACCGCCCGCGATGGAGGCGCTGCCTTCCCTCGGCGCAAGTCTAGGGCGCCAAGGCATCGACTTGCACCTACAGGGGGGGGGGGAAAGAAAATCCAACTTCCAAAGAAGCCTGTGCGCCAGCCTTAGCTGCATTCGTTTTATCTTGCGGGCGGAGGGAGCCCCAAATGGCACAAAAAAAAAAAAAGAAGTCACTTCTGGACTTTCTGGATAATCGATCAACTTGTGGACGTCGCAGCACACAAAAGTGACTCCATCAGCAGGTGCGGAAAGCCAGCCTCCTCCTTGTTTCCGGCAAGTGCCTGCGGAATTGTAACTGGAGGGAAGCGGTGTACGGCACGGATGGGCTGCGCTGGGTTATCCTGCAGGCAGAGCCCGCACTCTCCCTTTCCAGGTGGACGCGCTGTGGCTTCCCATAGATCGCGCGGCTCATGGCTTTTAACGCACTCTTATGCATACACAGAAGAATGGCTCGAAACATTTCTAAAAGTAGTACTGCATCTAAAAAGGTAATAAGCTATCTTTACACACACACACACACACACACACACACACACACAACCCTTCGAAAAACTAGCCACGTACTGCCTGCAATGATGAGCAAGCGCCCCTTTCAACTGCCGGAGTGCTCCGCAAAGCATTTAGAAGCTGAATCCCAGGCAGAAGCTGCACTTTATGCAGTACAGAGGTTCACATCTGTTGGGAAGGATCCGACCACGCACTTCTCCACAGACTGCGCTTTCACATCACTTCATTCTTGTAAGGGGCATCTGAAAGGAGCGGCGTTCGCTCTGATAAGATAATGCGGGGACAACGACCCAGGGGCCTATTACAGAATATTTGCCCTGAAATTTCATTTTTTTTTAATAGTTTTGGAAAGCTTTCCTGTTGTCCGGATTTCGAATTATGTTCATTTCCCTTGGAAATTGTAAACTTTGGAAGTCAGTGCTACAGATCTGTTCAGTTCGGTTTATGGGAGGTTTAGGAATAATGCAGCGTCTGAAGTCTGTTCTTACTGCAGCGCCCTACAGAAAGCAGCTGACTCCACTTCCCCTTCTATAAATGGACGCTAGGATGACTTCCAGACTGGGAGGAAACTAAGGGGCTAAATGCTGGTGCTCCTGTGCTTGTGAATGTCCAGAGCTTTCAGGAGGATGAAAATGAAGGGTTAGCTTTTATTTTTCTGTCACTGTTACCAAAATCAAAGCACGCGAATCCAAGAAAGGTCATTCCAGAAACCAAAGAGGACGCCCGGCCGTGTGCCCGGCCAAACACCGAGGAGAAAGAAATGCATGAGATGGGTAGGAAAAAGCAAATTCCGGGGCTTAAGTCTGTTTATTTGCACTGTGTACGTTCTTGTTTCCTGCATTTTCTTAGCCATGATAATCGACAGCCAATCCTGTTAGAAAATCTGTCGCTGCAGGACCTTTTTTTCTTTGCTAATATTATTTTCGAAGTGCCTTACTTTCAAAGCCAGCTTTAGAGTAATCCTGGCCTTATCTCTCTTAAACACTTTGTACAAAGTTTCCAGAAATCCTGCCGACCGAGCTGGCCCTGGGGGAAAGGTTACGGAATATATATCTTTTTTTTTTTTTTTTTTAAAGTGAGGCCTCTCAGATCTTCTGTGAGCCCGGATTTCGGACGGGGAAAGTGGCCCTGGACACGGTGTGAGCGAAGCCCAGCGGCGCCTGGAAGTCTCGCGCCGAGAGAGGGACCCTCGTTGCTTCCCTAAAGGACGCCCAACGCTTGCTTTGAAGATGACGGCTAATTGCAGCTCTGCCACTGGCGATCCGTGCTCTCTGCCGAGAGGTCAGGGCTGTGCTACCAGGGTCACAGTGCAAAGCTTGGGGGGGGGGGAGGGGGGGATATATAGGAAGGTGAAGTTTGAGGTTTCCAGCATAAGGAGCCATCGCCTCCGAGCTGCTCCTTCAGAAGGTAATAATAATAATGAGCTAATAAATTGTCTTTTGTAATAAGAGAATGATCCAGGTTCAGTCCTGTGAGACGAAAACAGAACCAAGCAATTCCAAAAGAGAAATAAAGAAGTTTGCGGAATTATTTTTGGAGGTTTACTCCTTGAATGCTGTGCGTTTATCCGATAATTGCACAAATAAAAGATTTTGTCCAGTGCTTGTTGAAGCCCATGTTTAGCCCCCCCCCCATATACCCCAGGTAAGAAATGCTGTCTTTCTGCTGGCTCAGCACTTGTTCTGCAGGTTACTCGTGCTTTTCTGCTCTGGGATAAAAGGATCAGGCTGCTTTATGAAACCTGGGGTCAGCAGGTTAATTCCAGATTGAAAACTGAGCAAGGGTAATGGCTGCTTAAGTGATCGGATGGTGGCTTTCGTTTTCACCTTACAATAAACCGCTGGTACTTGAGTTTAAACTGATTAAAACGCAACAATGAAAAAAAACCAAGGGTCACAACCTTCACCTGTTAATTACGATTATTGTGCCTTTAAGATGAGATACTTTGGGCGTCTTCCTTCCAGTCTTGTAAATAGCGTGCACTGATGGGGGATGGGAAGGCAGCAGAGAGGAGCTTTAGCTTCTTACATGAATGAAGTCTAAGCCTCCGGGAGCCGTGCGGTCTCCAACTGGGGGACCAGGCATCTGCAGGACGCGGTTTCAAGCCCAGCAGTTGTATTGGTAATAACTCGTTTGCGTTTACCAAAGGCTATGATGGGTGAGGAGGATAACACAGACACACACGGTAAGCTAAGGTTGTGTGCACAATGCACGAAGAATCGTTGTGCAAAGTTAGAACTCGTTACAGAAGGAGGGTGGACTGTGAACACCAAAAGGGGATGGGGAAGACATAAAAAGAAAAGCAGTTTAACTAGGAAAGACAAGAGAAAGGAGAAGGAAATGTATGGAGCAAGTAAAGTGAGAAAGTGGAGGTAGCTCTCATGTGAGCAGCTCCATTACTCAACAAGCAGGAAGGGTGGTAGAAGGTGGGGGGGGGTTTCCCCAATCACTGAACCAGAGGTGAATATCTGAGGGTGAGGAGGAAGCAAGACCTGCCCTGCAGCAGCACACTGCACCTTGCACCCCTCCATGGGCCATATTTTCCCATCTGCAGCTGAATGTTAACAAGCAGAGTGCCAGTGAGTCAGCATCTGTTGTGCTCGGAGGCTCCACAGTGGCCCCCAACCCCTCCCGGTTTCTATAGGGAGGCAGGACCTGAGAGCAGAACAGACTGATCTAGTCTCGCTCCAGTTCCTTAACCGTCAGCTACAGATTTGGGACTGGCCCCAGCTGGAAAAAAAATCCACAGGGCAGGAAGGAGTATTAATTGTAGTAGCATTGCTGGCTAATGGGGGAGAGAGAGAAAAAAAAAAGTGAGCAGGATAGATGTTTTATTCTTTTTTTAATGACCAACATGGTTAGCTGCATTGGGGAGGGAGAGAGGGCTGGCTGGGACAAGGAAGGAAGACAAGAGAAAGATAACTTTTTTTTTTAATAAGCAATTTTTTTAAAGATTTTTTTTTTTTGGTTACCTTCTTAAATTGATATAGGCCAGCTGCAGAGTAGGCCCCCTCACAATTTGATTGGAAAGGGGATCCTCTCTTCTTGCTCATCATCCTTGCAACCAGTCCATATAATTTAATAAGATAGCTAGCCAGTCCCTGGCACACCGAAGGTTGAGAAATACTGTGCTAGTAGATACATGCACAAAGTGCGAACTGTACCAACTCTGAATAACAGAAAATGCACCTGATGAATCAAGAGTGGGAAAGGACAGGGGAGAAAAGCCACATATTCCACTCTAGTTCATTTGGGGATTTAAAAGCTTCTGATTGTATTGTTTAGGTAAGCAACTTCTGCTTTCTCACACGACAAGCAGGATGGTAGTCCTCGCATATGGGTGAGTACCGAGCTGAGGATGTCCTAGAACTGTACCAAATGTACCCAAGATGTGCAACTCTCGTGAAACTACGTCAGGACAAGCGGATGTGATTGCCAAAAGAAAAATCACTTTCCATGTGAGGTAGCGAAGATCACAGGATTGGAGAGGCCGACCCAAAACCAGACTGAGGTCCCAAGAAGGGGCCAGAGGGTGCAGTGGAGGCTTGAGGTGAAGCAAACCCTTCAAAAAAACGTGTTACAAGGGGTTGTACCGAAATGGGAACATCCCCACCACCTTTATGGAAGGCAGCTACCGCACTGACATGCATTCTGATGGAAGATGTTTTTAGTCCTGATTCTGACAAGTGCCAGAGATAGTCTAGAAACTTCATGGTGGAACAGGTAAAAGGATCAAGGGACAGTGAGGAACACCATGACTTAAACCTGTTCCATTTGTAAAAATAAGATTTTCTCATGGAAGGCTTCCATGAAACAATCAGGACATGGGAAACTGACTCCGAAAGGTTGAGAGGCTGAAGAATTAACCTTTCAACATCCAGGCAGTCAGGGACAAGGCCTGAAGATTGGAGAGGCGTAGGCACCCGTCGTTCTGAGTGATCAGAAGCGGGTCCTTCCCCAGGGGAATGTGACTGCAAATGGAGAGGTCCTGAAGAATCGGAAACCACACTTGGCGTGGCCAGTGAGGGGCTATCAGGATCATGGGTCCCTTGTCCTGACATAGTTTCACGAGAGTCTGAGAGAAGTGGAAGTGGAGGGAATGCATATAGAAGACCGGTTGCCCCTGAGAGGGAGAACGCATCTCTTGGTAGTGAGTGTTGGCTGCGAGTGAGAGAGCAAATGTTCTCTACTTTGCGGTTTTGAGGTGACGTAAAGAGGTCTATGTGAGGATAACCCCAACGTTGGAATATTGAGTCTGCTACTGTGGGGTTGAGGGACCACTGTGCGGTTGAAAGGTGCAACTCAGCTTGTCTGCCAACACATTGTCCACTCCCGGCAAGTAGGTGGCTTTGAGGTACATCGGGTGGGAAAGGGCCTCCGCCCAAATCTGTGCAGTTTCCTGACACAGGAGGTAGGAGCCCGTTCCCCCTTGTTAATGTTCCACATGGCCACCTGGTTGTCTGTCTGAATCAGGATGACCTGGTTGGAAAGGCGATCCTGAAACACCCTGAGAGCATATTTGATTGCTTGTAGCTCCAGGAAATTGATTTGGTGTTTGGCTTCCTCTGGAGACCAGGACCCTTGTTTGTAGATTGGCAACATGTGTTCCCCAGCCGAGGTTGGAGGCATCGGTTGTAAGGGTTATTTGAGGATCTGGAGCTTGGAACGGAAGGCCTTGGAGGAGATTGGCCTGATTTTTCCACCAAGCCAGAGATAGGCGAAGTGGGTTGGTGATGTGGACTACAGCTGACAGTGGTTGAGATGATTGAATCCACTGTGACCTGAGAGTCCACTGCATGACTCATGATTAGACGAGCCATGGGAATGACACAACCAGAAAGTGACGTGCAGTTGAGCTTTGTCAGGACTGTAGGTGATGGGCAAGAGAGGAGATAGCGAGAGCTCGTTCTCAAGGAAGAAATGCTTTTGCTTTGAGGGTGTCCAAGTCTGCTCCTATAAACAGGGTTTGTGATGGGACCAAGCTGGACTTTGGATAATTGATGAGGAACCCTAGGGAGATTAGGGTATGCAAGGTGAGATGTAGGGATGTCAAAGCAGCTTGCTGAGTGAGAGCCCTGATCAACCAATCGTCAAGGTAGGGGTAGACGTGGACACCTTGAGTTCTGAGGAATGCTGCTATTATGAGGCACTTGGTGAAGACTCATGGTGCAGACGCCAGGCCGAATGGTAGCACTCGGTATTGATGGTGCTTTGGGCCTATGAGGAATCGCAGAAATTTGCGATGAGATGGAGTTATTGCGATGTGTGTGTAAGCATCCTGGAGGTCTAGAGAGCAGAGCCAGTCTCCCCTTTGCAGAAGGGGAAGGAGGGAACCCAAGGTTACCATCTTGAACTTTTCTCTTTGTAGGTACTTGTTTAAGGCACGAAGGTCTAGGATCGGGTGATCACCACCTAACTTTTTTGGGATTAGAAAGTACCGAGAATAGAATCTGAGGCACTGGTTCTATTGCTCTGGACTGGAGGAGGAGGGAAACCTCCTGTTCCAGGAGTGGTGAGTGGTTGGATGTTCCCCTTGTCAACTGAGGTGGGGAGTCTGGCAGAATGGCTAGAAAGTTGAGATGATAACCTTGAGTGATTATGGTAAGAACCTACTGGTCTGAGATGATTGTGTGCCAGATGTTGCTGAAGTGGCACAATCGTCCTCCCACTGGCACGTGCATCAGTGGAGGCTGCATGCTGCTCTCTAGGAAAGAGTCAAAAACCAGATGCAGGACCTGGCTGAGGGGTTGTCTGTGGTTTTTGTCTGCGAGGCTGTCTGGACTGTTGCATTCGTGCCTATTCTCGCCCTCGCTCCACCCTCTCTACCTTTTGTAGCGACTCCCTTCGGCTCAGACAGATGCAGCCGCGGCTTCTCCCCGCCTCTTGGTCCCAGTATCCCCGGGCTGGCTTGACGCTATGGATCCGCCATGTTCCTGATGACGTAATGGCGCGCACGCTCCAGCCTTTGTACCAGCAAAGGCACGAACCTCGGGGGTGTCCCCCCGTAATGACATCATCCGTTTTCAATTTAAAAGGTCTTTGCTAACTGCAAGCTAGTTAGCAAGGAACTCCAACGAGACTGGCTTCGGCAGTCCACGCTACTTGCAACTACGTTCCGAATCAGCAAGGGGAATTCTTCTCCACTGCTCGGCCTTTTCAAACTTACCAGGAGTACCCGCTCCTTGGGGGCTCCGCGCTCTCTATTCTTGATTTCAAATTGTTGGACGGGATCCAGTACTCGCTCCTCGAGGGCCTACGTTCCCGAAGACTCAGAAGACTCCTATTGCCTGGAGGCGATCGCAGACGTGAACACAGTGAGTCCTATTACAGGCAGGAACTGGTACTTGCTCCACGAGGGCCTTTGTTCCTAATATCAGGCTCCCTTCAGTCTAAGACGTTATCACAGGTACGGAGATTGTGAGTTACCATTGCAGATAGGAATCGGTACTCGCTCCATGAGGGCCTACGTTCCTAAATCTCTTCTAGTCTATCTTCTATTCCAGAAGCCATCCCATACACAGTTATTGTGAGTTCTATTTCAGACTGCCTATAGAAACCAGTACTCGCCTGCGGCTCCTGTTCCTGAATACTGAAGACTCTCTGTTGCATAAAGAAGACACTACAGAGATCTACAATTGTGAGTGTATCATCTACCACTGGTTATGCCCAGCATACCCTGTCTACTCACTACCTATAGTCTCTCCTTACAGCTCAGCAACTCAGAGATCGTAGTTCCAGTATCAGAGGGACTTCAGCCCTGCTGGGCATATCAACTCACTACTGCCACCTCTGGTGGTTCTACTTCCAGTCTAATAAAGAACTCTGTGTTTGTCTCAATACTCCCTCTCAAGATCTCCACTTGAGGGCGCTGTCATCTGCCATCAGCCCAGGGATTCACTATTTCTACTAAGTGTTACTTCCTACACTAATAGAGCGGTATTATCATCTGCCATAATGGCGGAAATAGCAAACGAATTTTGCCCTTTGATTAAAAAACAGATTACTTCCCATGATACACATGCAGCACCCTGGTTCACAAATCAACTGAAAACCCTAAAGCAAGCATTACGTCGTTCAGAAAGATCGTGGCGAAAATCACGTTGTCCAGATATCCGGACCAAATATAGAGAGTTGCTACAAAAATATAGAGCTGCTATAGATACAGCAAAACGTGATTTTTACGCTGAGAAAATCCATAAATTTCAATTTAATCCAAAAGTACTATTTTCTTATGTTTCCAATCTCATTAAACCAATAAGTATTTCAGCATCATTAGAAGATTTGCAAGATAAAACGAATAAACTTGCTAACTATTTCATTGAAAAAATTTCACTTATTTTAGACAAAGTATCTATAAAAAGCAAACAGGTTATTTCTCTCCCATTGAATCCATCTAATAGCTGGTCTAATTTTGAACTAGTATCTTCTATTGAAATAGTTAATTTGCTTAAGGGCATGAACCCAGCAGCTCACCCCCAAGATTTTTTAACTATCAAAACTTTACAATCAGTACCTGACGTTATAGCTCGGCCATTGGCAGATATTATAAACACCTCTCTAGAAGAAGGATGTTTTCCTGATTCTCTTAAATGTTCTGTGGTCAAGCCTTTAATCAAGAAACCAAATCTTGACCCAGAAAACCTAGCTAATTATCGTCTCATCTCGACTATACCTTTTCTTGCCAAGCTTTTGGAAAAAGTTGTGAATAAACAACTGGTGGAATACATAGAGAATCATCAACTGCTTTTTCCATCCCAATTTGGATTTCGAAAGTCACACAGTCCAGAGACCCTTCTTACTTCTCTCTCTGATACTATCCTGAGAGGGTTAGATCATGGAAATTCGTATCTCCTGATTCTATTGGATATATCCGTGGCTTTTGATACTATAAATCATGTGTCCATGATTTGTAGACTTAAAGAAATTGGTCTCAGAGATACTACTCTTGATTGGTTTACATCTTATTTAACAGAGAGATCATTTAAAGTCAAAATAAACACAGTAGAATCTAAAGTGATGAGATTGACTACAGGAGTGCCGCAGGGGTCATCTCTTTCTCCCACGTTGTTTAATATATACATGGCACCGCTATGTAGATTTTTAGCAGGTTTAGGATTGGTTTACTATATTTTTGCTGATGATGTCCAGATAATTCTTCCAATTAAAGATTCACTAAGGACTACTTTGAAATTATGGGACATTTATTACAATTCCATTAATCAACTTCTTACTCAGATGTCTCTCTCTCTTAATAATGCCAAAACAAATTTTATATATCTGTAATAAGGTTACAGAGAAAATTGAATTAGAAATCAATTCCATGCCGCCGGCCTTAAACATCAAGTATGACGTTAGGAGCTTGGGAGCTATACTAGATAGTAGGGATGTGAATCGTTTTTTGACGATTTAAAATATCGTCCGATATATTTTAAATCGTCAAAAATCGTTAGGGCCACGATACAATAACAATTCCCCCGATTTATCATCAAAAAATCGTAAATCGGGGGAAGGGGAGGGCGGGAAAACCGGCACACTAAAACACCCTAAAACCCACCCCCGACCCTTTAAATTAAATCCCCCACCCTCCCTAACCCCCCCAAAATGCCTTAAATTACCTGGGGGTCCAGCGGGGGTCCGGAACGGTCTCCTGAAATCGAATCGTGTTGTCTTCAGCCAGCGCCATTTTGCGCCGCCATTTTGCAAAATGGCGGCGCAAAATGGCGCCGGCCATAGACCAACACGATTCGACTGCAGGAGGTCATTCTGGACCCCCGCTGGACTTTTGGCAAGTCTTGTGGGGGTCAGGAGGCCCCCCCAAGCTGGCCAAAAGTCCCTGGGGGTCCAGCGGGGGTCAGGGAGCGATCTGCTGCCGCAAATCGTTTTTCCGTACAGAAAATGGCGCCGGCAGGAGATCGACTGCAGGAGGTCATTCCGGACCCCCGCTGGACTTTTGGCAAGTCTTGTGGGGGTCAGGAGCCCCCCCCCAAGCTGGCCAAAAGTCCCTGGGGGTCCGGGAGCGATCTGCTGCCGCGAATCGCAAAAATCGATGCTTTTCTTGACTATCTCCCTGGTTCTTTTCCTGAGGAGGAACAGAGGGCGTCGATGGCCATGAAGTCGTCTATGCCGGATGGACACCGGTCGATGCCCAATACTAGCGCGATGTAGATGGAGTCAGTTCGGACAACGTCGAGGCTATGGACGGCGTCTGAGTTTGTGACTGAAAGAGAAGTTCCATTTTCTCCATTCTGGCCTTGCGACCTTTTGGTGTCGTAAGGGCACATTTGGTGCAAATAAGGACATCATGCTCACTCCAGAAACACATTACACAGACCTTGTGAGGGTTAATAATGGACATTGTGAGAGTGCAGTCGGGGCATGGACGGAACCCCGATGCCGTGGCCTCTGAAAAAATTTAGCTGCGGTGCGGTCGACAGCCAATAGGCTGTGAGGGCTGAACTCGACGGGAATCGACCGGAATCGGGTAAAAAACTTACCAGACCACCACGGAAGAAAAAATTGAATAGGGGGACCCCCTGTGGGGTAGTAAATTATGAAGTAATTCCATGAGGAAAATTCCTGTCAGGAATCTCTGTGGAGCTCCTTAACCCGCGTGGCTACTGCTACGTGGAAAAAAGAAGACTGAAGGGGGACCCCTGCTGGTTGCAGGGTTAGTGCCATCCTGGGCATGCCCAGTAAGTGCCAGTCAGTTCTAGAAACTTTGCCAAAAGTGTTCCGTGAATGGGCTCCATCCTGTGATGTCACCCATATGTGAGGACTACCATCCTGCTTGTCCTGTGAGAAACTTGAAAATTGTTCTGAGTGATCACTCTTCACATCTGATTATGGAGCAAGACACACAAGAAGGGTAGGGGCAGTGAGAAAAGAAGCCTTATATAGGCCACATTTCAATCTCAAAAAAGATATAATTGCGATGGAGAAGGTACAGAGAAGGGCTACCAAAATGATAAGGGGAATGGAACAGCTTCCCTACGAGGAAAGACTAAAGAGGTTAGGACTTTTCAGCTTGGAGAAGAGACGACTGAGGTGGGATATGATAGAGGTGTTTAAAATCATGAGAGGTCTAGAACTGGTAGATGTGAATTGGTTATTTACTCTTTCGCATAGTAGAAAGACTAGGGGGCACTCCATGAAGTTAGCATGGGGCACATTTAAAACTAATCGGAGAAAGTTCTTTTTTACTCAACGCACAATTAAACTCTGGAATTTGTTCCCAGAGGATGTGGTTAGTGCAGTTAGTATAGCTGTGTTTAAAAAAGGATTGGATAAGTTCTTGGAGGAGAAGTCCATTACCTGCTATTAAGTTCACTTAGAGAATAGCTACTGCCATTAGCAATGGTAACATGGAATAGACTTAGTTTTTGGGTACTTGCCAGGTTCTTATGGCCTGGATTGGCCACTGTTGGAAACAGGATGCTGGGCTTGATGGACCCTTGGTCTGACCCAGTATGGCATTTTCTTATGTTCTTATGTTCCCTTATCTGAGACGCAGTTCAGGCCATTCACGCCATTGTTGACAGAGCTGGGCAATCTTGGCTACCACAGCCTTTACCAATAATGGGAAGTGACCTGTATCAGAAAGCCCTTCTCATTTCACTCACTTACTTTTGATTTGGAGTGTGATACAGCATGCAATAAAACTTTGCCAAGTGTAGCATGCAAAAAGGTTTTGACGTGTTTGGAGTCAGAAGTGTGAATGCAACCCCTCAGCCTTCTACTCATTTTATAAAACAAGGTCTCTACTAGGGAAATATAAGGCAGGATGTGTTCCTACAGTGTGAAATTTGCTTGTGGATGCATTGCATATCATAAAAATATTGAGTTCTGCATTGCTACTCATTGTGCTACCTGAAGACACCAGATGGCACCACACTCACCCTTGCTGTGTTCCATCCAGGCTATCCTTCCTCCAGTTTGTCCTCCTGAACCAATGCTGGGATATAGACTGGGAATAAAACTACTGTGTGTTTAAAAGCATTGAGACAGACTTCCAAATGAGGCCTGATATTTCTTTTTTCACATCCCATGTGAATGCAATACGAAAGAGCAAAAGGAGAGACAGTGGGAACAGCCTGGCCCTCATGATGTTTTATGAGAGGAAAAGAAAAGATGGGCCAATTTCTACCACAGAATGGGAGCTGAATAGCTCCAGGATGATTAGTCCAGATTCATTCCTGCTGTAAACTAGAATAAGTGTAGAGTTTTGGGATGAGGGCTCCAGGTGCACAATGCTTTGTATGCTGGTGTTAATAGTGGTTCTACCTTCTGTCCAGTCCAAATGTATATTTTATGAACAGTTCTCAATATTATTGTTGCTGCCCCAATATCTCCTGGATAGGCTCCTTTATGCAAGTTGCTATTCAGTTAAACTTACATTCCTGGTGAATTTTTGCCTCCAAACGCTTGGTCAGGGGAGTGGGAATTAATGCTGAAGGCACAAGCTAGAGTCTTCAATCCAGTGAAGTTAGTGTTTGATACCTTTTCACTCTTTAGACAGTGGTGGGTGGGTTTGGCTCACTTTTAATCTCTGGAAAGTTTCAGCAGTGCAATAAAAAAAAAAAACAGCCCAACAAAAGGTTCTGCAAGTGCTTTGTTCAGCTTTCTTCCAACCTGGATCTCTTCTGGGTTCCTTGCTGTGCTACCAGGCTCCTTTCCTTTTGCTGAGTAGAAACCTTTTGTAATCTAATCTCACAGGCAGATGAGAATGATGGGTGTGGGGATATGGGAGAAAATGGAGTGCTTAGTGCTGCTGCCGCAACTTCTTGTGGTCTGGACGAGCAGCTGCTAGATTGAGTTACCATGCACAGTGCACAGATTATGCTCCCTCAAGCCAAAGTTATGAAAAGTATCAAGGTTCTCACACTAATTGTAAATCTGTTGCTTGCCAATGTGGACTACCAGGTTATACTTGCATTTACAGTATCCTGCAACTTTTGGTACAATGATTGTAATACATCATGCCTGCAATAAAAAAAAAAAGATAGCATAACAGGTCAATAAAATCCTAAGAAATAGTTCAAATAAGTGAAGAGCCCATAGTTTCAAAAGCTCCTGTATATCGACATTATTAGGTAATTCTTATGTTGGTTCAATAACAGAAAAATCCAGTTTTATCAAGGAACAGCATGGGGAGGAGTAAGAGGCACATGGTGTAGGTGAGTTAGTGTGGGGAGTGTGAGTGAGAGGCATAAGGTTTAGGGGAGTCAAAGGAGAACGCAGGATGGGTAAGAACACTGTACCCTCTAAGCTGTGTGTGCACACAGATCATGATCCTCATGCACATGATAAAACAATCGCCCAGATTTTAAAAGCCCTGCGCGTGTAAAATTTGGGCTTTACCCACATGGTCAGGCCTTGCGCACCGACCGAATTTTCGAAGGGGCCCGGCCACGTGCATAAATCCCGGTACGCGCACAAGTGCAGGCAGGGCTTCTTCGAAGGGGTGGCCAGGACAGCGCCATTGTTCGCTGTCCCGAAGGCTCGCGCACCTGCAGCTGGTCAGCGCACGCAACTTATTTCAGCTCGGGAGCAGAAGTAAATTGCAAAACAAAGAAAAATACAAAAAAAAGGTGGGGTTTAGAGTGGGTGGGGAGGAGCGGGAGGGAGTATGGGTAGGGGGGTAGGGAACTGGGGAAGGCCGGAATGCTTGCCACATGTTATAAAATTGGTGCGCACATTATAAAATCTACCCCAAGGTGCACCACAAATCATAATATTATTTGCATAATACTGGCTGCTAGCGCACAAATTTGAACTCAACTTATAAAAAGTTCCACAAAAGAAAATTTTTGCGTATGCAGCCTGTCAAAAATTAGAGGAAACATTGGGTTAGGAGTGAGTTGTTCAGTACCTTGATCTCTGAGGTCCTTTAGGCCAGTGTTTCTCAAGTATTTGTATGCCAGGGACTGGCTGGCTACCTTACATGGACCGGTTCTAGCCCTGATAAGTGGGAGGAGGGAAGGATATACTCCCTCTCCTACCCAATCTTTAAATTTCATGGGTCAGCCATGCAGCATACATGTGTCATTTTAAGAAGGCAACACGCCAGTTTAAAATTTAAAAAAAAAAAGATGCTCATTTTTAAAAACAAAGCAGCCCTCTCTCTCAGCCAGCCAACTGTATTTTCCTAACAAAAATTCCCTCTCTCCCTTTCCCAGTCAGTTGATCATTGAAAACAAATCCCTCTTCTTTCTTTCCTCCCCATCCAGTCAGCCAAGAATTGGTCATGTACAAAAAAAAAAATCCCTCTTTTTCCCTCCACCAGCTTATCATTAAAAAAAAAAAAAAAGGATGAAATCCCTCCCTCCCCCTTGCTAGCCTGTAACACTACTAGAATTAATACCCCTAACCCATGAACATTTATTTTTCCAGCTGGGGCAGTCTTGAGGCCTGATCTCTGGGAGGGGAGCAACTGCAGTTGAATATTAATGAGCTAAAGTGAGATGGAGTCAATGTCTGCTTTGCTCTCAGCATCTCAGGCTCTGCAGTATCCCCATTCCCTCTTGCTGACTATATGAGAGGCAGAGACCGAGAGCAAACTAAACCCCGACTTATTCTCATGCAGCTCAATAACATTCAGCTGCAGCTGCTCCCCTCCCCTCAGGACCTGCCCCAGTTTGGAAAAAAGGTCTGCAGGGCATAAGGGAAGGGTTAGGAAAAGTTTCTGTTGGCTAAGTCACCGCACGTGATCCAGGGATTGATTCCACAGCCCCAGCTTCCAGAGGCCCCGCACCCTTTGCAGTAGAAGAGGAGCCTTCAATAATTTCAGTGAAGATCAATTAATGGTGGTTAAAAAGGATTGGTAAGTATAGCTTTGAGAAATCTTTGTACTTATAAAAGTTTGGAGAAAGGTGATATAGTGGGATATAATCTTTAGAGTTTGTGTGTGTCTGAGGTAATAAGAAAGCCAGTGATAGTTAATGCTAGTGTCTGTCTTTCCCACCCTCTCAACCCTTGCTTTTTTTAGGCAAGAGACACTTTCTCATTAAAAATCAATCAAGCTCATATCTAAATCATACTATTGTTACAGCCCTTATTGAAAGTTTAATCATTCCCTTGTAGGACACTAGCTGATTAATTGGTAAATTCACTTGTAAATATAAAGTACCCTAATTCCAACTCCCTTAGTATCCTAAACTTAACTAGTAGATTAATTGGTAAATACATCTGTAAATTTAAAGTACTCTAATTCCAACTCCCTTAGTAGCCTAAACTTAACTAGGAACTCAATAAAAGTAAGATGAAGGCAGCAGTCCAGCAGCAAGAGGGGGCTTTCCAGTCTTTTGTACTGAGTGTCACATGTATGATTTTTTACCCGTCGGTGAGAGATTGTATGTGTGCACTCGCTGCAAAGAGCTCCTGGCTCTCAGGGAACGAGTTCGATCTCTGGAGGCCAGAGTAGCAGACTTGGAGCTGAGGCAGACAGAGAGGTACATTGATGAGACCTTCAGGGAAATATTAGCCAAATCCCAAATCCAGTCTGGCAGCCCCAGTGCTGCCTTGGATCAGAAAGGTCTCCCAGTAGGAGAACATCACCCTGGTGTAGCAGGAAGCGATCCTGTAGCAAGGACCTGCTCTCCAGGTGATGTATTGTCCTCTCGCACTGAGGACAAATCTCCCAGAGCTACTGCCCAGGAGGGAAGGGTTAGGCCGGCCATCATGGTTGGTGATTCAATTATTAGAAATGTAGATAGCAGGGTGGCTGGTGGACGTGAGGACCGCCTGGTGCGAAGGTGGCAGACCTCACCCGTCACCTAGATAGGATCATAGACAGTGCTGGAGAGGAGCTAACTGTCGTGGTACATATGGGCACCAACGACACAGGAAAATGTGGGAGAGAGATTCTGGAAGCCAAATTTAGGATTTTAGGTAGAAAGCTGAAATCCAGAACCTGCAGGGTGGCATTCTCTGAAATGCTTCCTGTTCCACGTGCAGGTCCCCAGAGGCAGGCAGAGCTCTAGAGTTTCAATGCGTGGATGAGACGATGGTGCAGGGAAGAGAGATTCCATTTTGTAAGGAACTGGGGAAACCTTTGGGGAAAGGGGAGACATTTCCGAAAGGATGGGCTCCACCTTAACCAGAGTGGAACCAAGCTGCTGGCACTAACTTTTAAAAAGGAGATAGAGCAGCTTTTAAACTAGAACAAGGGGGAAGGCTGACAGTCACTCAGCAGTGCATGGTTCGGAGAAATGTATCCTTGAAGGATACTAATAAAACAGGAGAGTTAGGGCATCCCAACAGAGAGGTTCCAATAAAAGCAAACATAGTCCATGTGCCTATATGTAAAAAAATCACCTGAGCTAAAGATTTTCAAATTATCTCTAAGAACTGAAAAGCATGTTGTTAATACAAAGAGAAAACACACTTTGAAATGTCTGTATGCCAATGCTAGAAGTCTAAGAAGTAAGATGGGAAAATAAGAATGCATAGCATTAATGATGAGATTGACATAATTGGCTTCACAGAGATGTGGTGGAAGGAGGATAACCAATGGGATAGTGCAATATCAGGGTACAAATTATATCGCAATGATAGGGAGGATCAACTTGGTGGGGGTTGAAGAATATGATTGATCAGATACACAATATTAGGAAGGAAAAATACCCAGACACCTCTGCTGTACTGTGGCCTGTCAGAGGTGAATGAACTCTGAGTGCCTTTCTGAGCATGACTTGCAGAATGTCCCTGAGATAGACCTACTGGCACCAACAGGAAGAGGCCTATTCAATGGCAACATTTACTTCATAATACAAGGAAGCTGGGTTCGCATGAAACCAGGATGCAAGCTTTTGTCTTACAAATGCATATCTCAACGGACAGGAGCCAGGTGAAAAGAAGATCCTTTTAAGGTTACAGTTTTAATTAAGTCCTGGGGCTAGCAAACGGAATTCAGGCCTATTTCCTATTCAAGCCACAGACTTGCTATCTGTTTACACAACAAAGAAGAACAACAGGATATCAGGAGGAACAAAGTGCATCAAAGCCAGATTGATAAAGGAACTTTTTATGGTGGGAGGGTGTGTCAGGGAAGACAGGTGGAGAGTATGATTTTTACAAATGAATGGAGGATGTCCTCACAAGCATTTTCTATACATGATAGATTGTCATGACAACAGCATCATGTGTTTTTGTAAATGAGGTTGTGGGCAGTTACATGATTCTGGAAACTTCGGTAGTGCTGTATTTTGATTATATAAGTCAGGGCATGTCATATATTCATGGAGATGCTAGTTATTACAGATAGAGGGCATATAGCATCTCCCAGGAACACTTGTCTTTGACTCTTCTTTAAAAAGCCAAAATAAACTAAATTTTAAACCTCTTGCTGAGTCGAAGTGTTCTTGTTGCCCTGGCCCTGAGTACAGAAATTATGTACAGGGTGTGGCACTTTATGTCCAGGAGGATATAGAGTCCAACAGGATAAAGATCATACAAGAGAATAAATGCTCAGAAGAATCTATATGGGTAGAAATCCCATGTGTGTTGGGCAAGAGTATAGTGATAGTATACTACCGTCCACCTGGACAAAATGGTCAGACAGATGATGAAATGCTAAGAGAAATCAGGGAAGCTAACCAATTTGGCAGTACAATAACAATGGGAGATTTCAATTACCCCAATATTGACTGGGTAAATGTAACATCAGGATTTGCTAGAGACATAAAGTTACTGGATGTATTAAATGACTACTTCATGGAGCAATTGGTTCAGGAACCAACAAGAGTTGGAGCTATTTTAGATTTAATTCTTAGTGTAATGCAGGATTTGGTGACAGAGGTAACTGTGGTGGAGCCACTTGGCAATAGTGATCATAACATGATCAAATTTAAACTAATAACGGGAAGGGGGACAATAAGTAAATCTGCAGCTCTAACACTAAATTTTCAAAAGGGAAACTTTGATAAAAATGAGGAAAATAATTAGAAAAAAACTGAAAGGTGCAGCTGCAAAGGTTAAAAGTGTTGCTACAAAGGTTAAAAGTGTTGAACAGTGAGTCCCTAGCGCAGTCCAGGTGTATTCCACGCATTAAGAAAGGTGGAAGGAAGGCAAAACGATTACCGGCATGGTTAAAAGGTGAGGTGAAAGAGGCTATTTTAGCAAAAAAAAAATCCTTCAAAAATTGGAAGAAGGATCCATCTGAAGAAAATAGGATAAAGCATAAGTATTGTCAAGTTAAGTGTAAAACAGTGATAAGATAGGCGAAGAGAGAATTTGAACTGAAGTTGGCCTTAGAGGCAAAAACTCATAATAAAATCTTTTTAAAATATATTTGAAGCAAGAAACCTGTGAGGGAGTCGGTTGGACCGTTAGATGACCTTGGGGTTAAAGGGGCTCTTAGGGAAATAAGGCAATTGCAGAAAGACTAAATTAATTCTTTGCTTCTGTGTTTACTAATGAGGATGTTGGGGAGATACCAGTTCCAGAGATGGTTTTCAAGGGTGATGAGTCAGACGAACTGAACCAAATCACTGTGAACCTGGAAGATGTAGTATGCCAGATTGACAAACTAAAGAGTAGCAAATCACCTGGACCGGATGGTATGATTCCTAGGGTACTGAAGGAACTAAAAAATGAAATTTCTGATCTATTAGTTAAAATTTGTAACCTGTCATTAAAATCATCTATTGTACCTGAAGACTGGAGAGTTGCCAATGTAACCCCAATATTTAAAAAGGGCTCCAGGGGCGATCCTAGAAACTATAGACCAGTGAGCCTGACTTGAGTGCCAGGAAAAATAGTGGAAACTATTCTAAAGATCAAAATCGTAGAGCATATCGAAAGACATGGTTTAATGGAACACAGTCAACACGGATTTACTAATGGGAAGTCTTGCCTAACAAATCTGCTTCATATTTTTGAAGGGGTTAATAAACCTGTGGATAAAGGTGAACAGGTAGATGTAGTGTATTTGGATTTTCAGAAGGCGTTTGACAAAGTCCCTCATGAGAGGCTTCTAAGAAAACTAAAAAGTCATGGGATAGGAGGCGATGTCCTTTCATAGATTACAAACTGGTTAAAAGACAGGAAACAGAGAGTAGGATTTTCTCAGTAGAAGAGAGTGGGCAGTGGAGTGCCTCAGGGGTCTGTATTGGGACCTGTACTTTTCAATATATTTATAAATGATCTGGAAAGAAATATGACAAGTGAGGTAATCAAATTTGCAGATGATACAAAATTGTTTAGATTAGTTAAATCAAAAGCAGATTGTGATAAATTGCAGGAAGACCTTCTGAGACTGGAAAATTGGGCATCCAAATGGCAGATGAAATTTAATGTGGATAAGTGCAAGGTGATGCATATAGGGAAAAATAACCCATGCTATAGTTACAAAATGTTAGGTTCCATATTAGGAGCTATGATCCAAGAAAGAGATCTAGGCATCAAAGTGGATAACATATTGAAATCATCAGTTCAGTGTGCTTCGGCAATCAAAAAAGCAAACAGTATGTTGGGAATTATTAGAAAGGGAATGGTGAATAAAACGGAAAATGTCATAATGCCTCTGTATCGCTCCATGGTGAGACCGCACCTTGAATACTGTGTACAATTCTAGTCACCGCATCTCAAAAAAGATATAATTGCGATAGAGAAGGTACAGAGAAGGGCTACCAAAATGATAAGGGGAATGGAACAGCTCCCCTATGAGAAAAGACTAAAGAGGTTAGGACTTTTCAGCTTGGAGAAGAGACGGCTGAGGGGGGATATGATAGAGGTGTTTAAAATCATGAGAGGTCTAGAACGGGTAGATGTGAATCGGTTATTTTCTCTTTCGGATAATAGACTAGGGGGCACTCCATAAAGTTAGCATGTGGCACATTTAAAACTAATTGGAGAAAGCTCTTTTTCACTCAATGCGTCCGGGTCTCTGGATCCCTTCCTCCTCCAGACCCACATCAGTCCCTTGATACCTCTGATGGTCCCTGGTTACCATTCCTCTCATCTACTGGGAGTTATCATACGGAGGTCTGCCTAAGACCAGCCCGCCCTGGCACCCAAGGGCTCAACCTGCGGGGAACTAGGGCTGGTATTGGCGAAGCTCCAGTCGGCCTCCGTCTCCTAGTCAGATCTGCCTTCCTACGGTGGGGACACGTGGGGCTTGCCCTACGGGTAGCGTGAACCCCACCTAGGGCCAAGGTTCCACCATCAGCACAACATATTTATGTGTTGCTAGCTTGTCAGACACCCATTTTATGCCACCTAAGCCTTCAGGGTTCCATGTGAGAACATCACACTAAGTAGGGGTGATATATCTATTTGCTTCTGACAGATTTTTTTCCTGTGGGCAGCTATAGAGAATGTAGGGATAGGAAGGACTCACACAGCCTCATTAGCAGTTTCTGCAAGCTGACACACACCTCTATGTTAATGGCACACATTGCAGGAACATGAGCCTTCACATGTGTAGGGGCATGAACTGGAGCATACAGTCCACACTGCTAACATAAGTGAGTGTGTGACTGACGTGCTGTGTGTGTGTGTTGCATTCGTGCCTCTTCACACCCCTCGCTCCACCCTCTCTACTTTGGAAGTGACTCCCTTCGGCTCTGACGGACAGATGCAGCTGTGGGTTCTCCCTGCCTCTTGGTCCCGGTGTCCCCGGCTGGCTTGATGCTGTGGATCCACCATGTTCCCGATGATGTAGGGGCGCGCGCTCCAGACTTTGTACCAGCAAGACCGCGAACCTCGGGGGCGTCCCCCATAGTGACATCATCCATTTTCACTTTAAAAGGTCTTTGTTTGCTAACCTCTAACGAGTTAGCAAGGAACTCCAACAGGACTTGCTGCGGCAGTCCACGATACTTGCAACAATGATCCGAGTCAGCGAGGGGAATCCTTTTCCACTGCTCGGCCTTTTCAAACTTACCAGGAGTACCCCCTCCACGGGGTCTCCGCTCTCTCTTCTTGATTTCAGATTGCCAAGATGGGATCCGGTACTTGCTCCTCGAGGGCCTATGTCCCTGAACACTCAGAAGACTCCTCATTGCCTGGAAGTGATTGCGGATGTGAACACAGTGAGTTCTATTGTACATAGGAATTGGTACTCGCTCCACGAGGGCCTACATTCCTATAGCTCAGAAGACTCCCTTCCGTCCAAGATGTTATCACAGGTACGGAGATCAAGAGTTACATTGGCAAGATTACCGATAGGAACCAGTACTTGCTCCATGAGGGCCCATGTTCCTAGAATCCTTTACAGACTCTCTTCTACTCTAGAAGCCATTTCATATAGAGCTATTGAGTTCTTATTGCAGACTGTTTGTGGGAACCAGTGCTCGCCTACGGCTCCTGTTCCTGAAAGTACTGAAGACTCTCTGTGGCATAGAGACCATTGCAGACATCTGCTATTGTGAGTGTACCATCTTGTATCCAGTATACCCTGTCTACTCACTACTTCTAGTCTCTCTACAGCTCAACGACCCAGAGATTATATTACAGTATCAGAAGGACTTCAGCCTTGCTGGACACATCCACTCACTACTGCCACCACTGGTGGTCCAGCTTCCAGTCTAATACAGAACTATTTGTGTTATTTCATATTCTAGCCTAGCCGGTGTTTCCTCTCAGGATCTCCTCCTGGGGGCGCTGTCATCTGCCATCGGCCCAGGGATTCACCATTTCCTCCAAGTGGTCATTCCTTTTACTACTATCACTCTGTGGGAACCAACCACTATTGACCACTACCACCGCTTACGGAAATATTATATAGATAGCTAACTTCTCTTCCTATGGGACTTGCCAGCAGCCTGTATATAACAGATTGCTACTCCGTAGCGGAGGCATGATAGATTGCTATCTCAGTAGCGAAGTACAATACACCTATTGTTAGCTCCTCTCCTCAGAAGAGTATCATTGAACAGACTGCCAACTCCTCTTCCCTGGAGAGTTGATCTATAACAGATTGCTACCTCCTTCCTTACAGGAGTATCTAAGAGCAGTTCGCTAACAGATCTACAGATAGCTAACTCCCTCCTGGCAGGGTGAGCGATAACAGATTGCTAACTCCTCCCCTCTGGAGGAGGAGGGCGTAACAGTGTGGTTTGCTCAGTGGTTGTGTGTGGGTGGGTGTGTCATTCGGAGGTTGATCCCTTGGCCCTGCAATCCAATACCCCTTAGCAGGCAGTGTGTTTACCTAAAGTGAGCACAGACAGCTTTGGCACAGCATTGATCAACTGTTTGCCCTTTAGAGAAGGTATGCTCCTCACAGGCCAGCATATGGACAGCGGTAGGAATGGTCTGATCCCTTGTACTGCTCATTTTCCCAAAGTACACTCACAGTTTATCTGTAGTCTTCACAGGGGTGCAGAGTTGAGCAGCTGGGCATGGTGACACATCCAGTATGTTGTACAATATGAATGTTAGACTTAACATTTGCCTGTTGTTCTCAGCAAGACCTCCCCCCACACTATTTTAGCAAAAACTAATTGGAGTAGGTCAAATAGTGCAGCTATTATGGGGTGTGCTGCCTACCCACATCTAGCACTGGCCCAAGGGCTGGCAAATTAATGGAGGGAGGTAGTGCTGGTTAAGAAACTGGCCAGTGAATGTTGGAATGCTGTGATGCAGTGAACAGGCCGATTCAGACGAGTATGTAGCATCATGCTACTTTACACGCTGCATGTACTGAGAAACCTGGTGCATGGGTTTGTGTGTCTGTGGTTGTTGTTGCTTTGCTCGCCATGTGCCACAGGCATTGTGGCACTCCTATTAAATAGTGCTGTTTTTCTCTAAATTTTCTCGTTTGCCACATCGCTGTTGCTCATATCATGCACAGGTGACATAGAGGTTGCCACACCAGGCCTCATTTTTCAACACTCAGTCTGTGCTGTGTACACAGTGGAACAGGAGGCCTACTGTCTTTCGGCCATAGGAAGGACAATACCTTATGTGTGCAAAAATTGACATGGTGCAACTATATCTGTCTACAAAGGGAGGGGGCACCATTTCTAAAACACTGAACAAGCTTTACTTCTAACAGTAACTAAACTGTTACTTTGTGACTCTTGGAACACTGTGTCAGCTGCTGTGGGTCAAGTAGGGAGGAGGAGTGAGGGAGTAGTGTGTGATACACAATCTGCACAGGTGCATAGCACAGGATGTAGAGGGGGGTGCTGCTGGTGCTGTGTGCAGACTTCCACATATTGCCATTCCTGTAGTGGCTTGCCTTTAGGATCTTTATGCTACCTGTAATGGCATCCTTATGTTACACGTATTATACAGACCCCCAAGCCATGGAAGTACTTGGGTAGGAGCCACAGTGTAGAATGCAGCCTGGCCCCCAGCACCAGAAGCATCCCTCTAGGCCCTCTGGTGGTTGTCTGTGGACATTGTAGAGCAGAAGGTACTCCCTTACTACTCATCCCTACTTGTGATTCAGCAGCTGACAGAGTGTAGCAAGACTCAGCAAGTACACATCGTATTAGGTTTACAGTGTAAGCTACAAATATTTCTGGTCACATACCCTTGCACTCCTGACAGAAATAAGGTGGCAAAAAATAGTTGTCATGACGACGCCAAATTAGCCTTTACACCGCCCAACCTGTACATGCACAGCATGTAACGTGTTGGCCAAGAAGGTACTGAGCAGGTCACATACAGGCACATGTAAGCAGGAGTTACCAAAGAGTATGGTGCTGAAGAAGCCATCAAGAAGCAATAGTGAAGGTACCCAGTAATGATCTCTGGCTGTCTTCTTTACCAGCATACACACAGCTTTCATTGTTATGCCATAGCCCATATGGTCTGGCCTGCTCAATAATTGCATAATTGGAAAGAGGCAGGCCATTGTAGCATGCAAGCTCATGTAGAGAGAAACCTTTAACCTTCGGTACCATAAGCACTAAAACCACACAAGGAAAGGACACAATCAGCAAGTAGATTTTTTCAAAACAGTGAGCACTTTATTTGTAAACACATGTAGTGCGCTGTTTGAAAGTAACACAATATCTTAGGTAATCATTCTGCAAGGACAAGATAGCTAATAGCAAGTAACAATAGTACATTTCATAAACAGCAAATTCACTGTAAACCTGTACATTCATATATTGAAATGACATCATTACATATACAGGCATTGCATCTTATTCTTTAGGCACAATCATGATTACAACTAAGAACATAGAAAGAGGAAGTGGTACCCCCAGTGGCGTAGCTAGACAATTTGGCACCCAGGGCAAGAGACTTCTTCGGCGCCCTCTCCCTCCATCAAGACTCCAGTCTTAGTCATTTAAAAATATACATTTTCTAAAGGCTTAAAAAAAAATAGCAAAACCATTTCAGATTGGAACTATTCTAGTCTTCATGCTTAAATTATGCTAAAAAAAAACAAAACCTGGCATCAGTATCTTAAATTTGTGATTTTGCTGAGATGAACATTTTAAATAGTTTAATTTTTTTTGCTTTAGTATTTGTCTCTACCCACTTTGCTAAATTTTATTTTCTAGAAGAGGGATGCTTAACATTCAGTAATTTAATCTTTCATCCAACTTTTCAAAAGTTGCACTACCAGCACAAATTTTTTTTTTTTAACTGGCAGATTCCTCTCTCACATACATACTGTATATACACATACAGAAGCACCATTCCTTTCTCATACACACACACCGCTCCTTTCTCACATACACACAGAAGCACCCTTCCGATCCAAGGTTGAACAGTTGGTCTCCGGCGGCGGTTAGCAGACTGGTGTTCACTTCTTCGGCCCCCGCCGGCCTCGATTTTAATGTCTTCGGCCCTCTTGATCTCCGGCAGGGGCCGAAGACATTAAAATCGAGGCCGGCAGGGGCCGAAGAAAAGAAGATGGGCGCCTCCCAGCCAGCCTCAAGTGGGGGGGCTGGCTGGGAGGCGCCCATCTTCTTTGCTTCGGCCTCCGCCGCCGCCGGCCTCGATTTTAATTTATTCGGCCCCCGCCGGCCTTTGGGGGCCGGCTGTCTCCGACGGAGGCCGAAGAAATTAAAATCAAAGCCGGCAGAGGCCAAAGAAAAGAAGATGGGCGCCTCCCAGCCAGCCCCTGCTTGAGGCTGGCTGGGAGGCGCCCATCTTCTTTTCTTCGGCCGCCACCGGCCTCGATTTTAATTTTCTCCAGCGGGGGCTGGCTGGGTAGTTCCCATCTTCATTTCTTCGGCCCGCGCGCCGCTGGCTCACCTGGCTGATCTTCTTTTCTTCGGCCCCCGCCGGCCTCGATTTGTATTTCTTCGGCCCCTGCCAGCTTGGCGAAGGCGTTGAGGCTGGGCTGAAGAAGAGCCACGTGGTCGAGACCACGTGACCAGGTAGACTGGCCCACCGGGGGATGCCCGATCCCCCAATAGGTCAATCCACCCCTGACCATTACTATAAATCTCTCATAACAAAAAAAAAAAAGACGATCTGCCAGTATTCAACAACACTTACATCTGGGCTTAAAATACTAATTTCTTTTTTTATTTAAATAGCTTTTTGGTGCCCCCTTAGATCCGGCGCCCGGGGTGGCCGCCCACCCCATGCTACGCCACTGGGTACCCCAAAAGGTATAGAAGTAGAGTTAAGTAACAGCTACATGCAGCACTACTATGTACTGTCAAGCCAAAGGTCTCAGACAGCCCATGTTGAAAGAGTGCACTCTAAGGGGACAGCCTAAGGGCAACAGCAGTAAAGTTCAGAATGAAGGCAGCAGGACATTGATGTAAACCGGTTAGTTCATACTTATGTCCGTATAAGTGGTACATAAAAATTCATAAATAAATAGATAGATAGTTCAGCATGAAGGCAGCAGGAGCATTGAGGCAGCTAAAGCAGCAGAAGACACAGAAGCATGAAGGCAGTGGGAGCATGGAGGCAGGAGGCCCAGGAGGAGACCCAGCAGCATGGAGGCAGCACTTGCAGGAGATGATCTCAGATGACACCCAGCAGCATGGAGGCAGCACTTGCAGGAGATGATCTCAGATGACACTCAGCAGCATGGAGGCAGCACTTGCAGGAGATGAACTCAAATGACACCCAGCAGCATGGAGGCAGCACTTGCAGGAGATGATCTCAGATGACACTCAGCAGCATGGAGGCAGCACTTGCAGGAGATGATCTCAGATGACACTCAGCAGCATGGAGGCAGCACTTGCAGGAGATGATCTCAGATGACACTCAGCAGCATGGAGGCAGCACTTGCAGGAGATGAACTCAGATGACACCCAGCAGCATGGAGGCAGCACTTGCAGGAGATGAACTCAGATGACACCCAGCAGCATGGAGGCAGCACTTGCAGGAGATGATCTCAGATGACACTCAGCAGCATGGAGGCAGCACTTGCAGGAGATGAACTCAGATGACACCCAGCAGCATGGAGGCAGCACTTGCAGGAGATGAACTCAGATGACACCCAGCAGCATGGAGGCAGCACTTGCAGGAGATGATCTCAGATGACACCCAGCAGCATGGAGGCAGCACTTGCAGGAGATGATCTCAGATGACACCCAGCAGCATGGAGGCAGCACTTGCAGGAGATGATCTCAGATGACACTCAGCAGCATGGAGGCAGCACTTGCAGGAGATGATCTCAGATGACACCCAGCAGCATGGAGGCAGCACTTGCAGGAGATGATCTCAGATGACACTCAGCAGAATGGAGGCAGCACTTGCAGGAGATGATCTCAGATGACACCCAGCAGCATGGAGGCAGCACTTGCAGGAGATGAACTCAGATGACACCCAGCAGCATGGAGGCAGCACTTGCAGGAGATGATCTCAGATGACACCCAGCAGCATGGAGGCAGCACTTGCAGGAGATGAACTCAGATGACACCCAGCAGCATGGAGGCAGCACTTGCAGGAGATGATCTCAGATGACACTCAGCAGCATGGAGGCAGCACTTGCAGGAGATGATCTCAGATGACACCCAGCAGCATGGAGGCAGCACTTGCAGGAGATGATCTCAGATGACACTCAGCAGCATGGAGGCAGCACTTGCAGGAGATGATCTCAGATGACACTCAGCAGCATGGAGGCAGCACTTGCAGGAGATGAACTCAAATGACACCCAGCAGCATGGAGGCAGCACTTGCAGGAGATGATCTCAGATGACACCCAGCAGCATGGAGGCAGCACTTGCAGGAGATGATCTCAGATGACACCCAGCAGCATGGAGGCAGCACTTGCAGGAGATGAACTTAAATGACACCAGCAGCATGGAGGCAGCACTTGCAGGAGATGAACTTAAATGACACCAGCAGCATGGAGGCAGCACTTGCAGGAGATGAACTCAAATGACACCAGCAGCATGGAGGCAGAGATGGGACAGCATGACAAAAGCCAGCAGCAGGAAAATTATTGTAGGTTACTTAACTAATCCTGTAATAGGGGCAGAGCCTCTAGGAGGACTTCTTAGCTAGTATGCTGCAAGAAAAGGCTTCACAGAACAGCAAGCATTCTGCATGCTGGCACAGCAACTCTGTAGTGAGGACACACTGAGCTGGTTTCTTCCATCTAGATGGCACAACAACTCTGTAGTGAGGACACGCTGAGCTGGTTTCTTCCATCTAGATGGCACAGCAACTCTGTAGTGAGGACACACTGAGCTGGTTTCTTCCATCTAGACAGCAAATATTAAAACAAGACCGACCAATTGTCTTAGATTAAGATAATTTATTTGCACATATATCTCTTGATAAAAAGAGCCCAACTATGTCAGAGTTTCGCACAAGGCTGCTTCAGGGGCTTTATCAGAGGCAAAACTAAGATTCATTTTTTCAAGTTGTAAATAGTGATCTAAAGTAAAAAGTATAGGGTCATGGCAGGATTAAGTCTCAATGGTGTGCTGTATGCCTCTGTCTATTAATATGAGTACTGGAACCATGCAAGCCAACAAACTATTTCACCATAGCTTAATCCCTATATATATTTTACTTTAGATTACCATTTACAACTTGAAAAATTGAATCTTAATTTTGCCTCTGATAAAGCCCTTGAAGCATCCTTGTGCGAAACTCGACCAGAGTTGGGCTCTTTTTATCAAGAGATATATGTGCAAATAAATTATCCTAATCTAAGGCAACTGGTCTGTCTTGCTTTATTTGCCTTCTGGCTTTGAAGAACCACCTTCCGGTCTGTTTTGTGGGACCATTCCATCTAGATGGCACAGCAACTCTGTAGTGAGGACACACTGAGCTGGTTTCTTCCACCTAAACGGCAAGGCAGTGCTGTAGTGAGGACAAACCGAGCTGATTTCTTCCATCTAGATAGCACAGCAACTATGTGAAGAGGCCAGCCCAGTCTTGTCGCTAATTTTGTCTTCTTGGACTTTACTGCCCATTTTGTTTTCTTCAAGGCCCCTTGCCATGTGGTACCTTCCCAGTTGGGGGGGGGGGGGGAATTCTGCGGGGTGTTGATTCTACGAATGGAGCTGAGGATTCTGAAGGCTGCTCTGGCATGCATGCAGTATTTGTGTGAGTACATTACTGATATTGCAGATGGCAGCAACAAGAGTGTTTACATTTTGAGTGTTTGCTGCCATATTCTGCTGCGGGATCCTGTTTTGCCTGTCCATGGATCTTCTGAGTAGCCGAATCTCTCCACACAATTGCCTCACTTCATGTACAGGCATGCTTGCTTCTGTGGTTGGTGCTGGTGCTGGTCCTGGTGGGAGTGTCGGTGTTGCTGGCAGTGTCGGTACTGCTGCTTCTGTCATTGACAGTGGGGCCGTCGTTGCCGGTGCTGATGGCACTCCGGTTGTGTGAGGTTGTAAGACGGGCATTGATGGGGTGGTGTGCTCCACTTGGCCTGGGGATGGTGAATCCACATGGTTTCGTGGGGTGCTGGCTCACGGTACATTTGGTTCTGAAGAGTGCCAGTCAAGGTTGCCTTCCTCCATGAATGTGGACAGATTGAGGGATGCCTGAAGTGGGCTTGTTGAGGTGAGCTGTTGTAGCAACAGCAATGGCTGTGAATCCTGTGGTGAGGGCTGCTGCTCCTCCTTCCTACACTGTGTCTCTACATCCATCAGTAAGGGCCTCTGGAGTACTGCGAGTGGGCAGATGTTCCCAGGGGCATCCTGGCTCAGCCTAGGGGCTTCCCAGCTGGGACCGGCAGCTTGGCACCTGAGAGCTGTTGAAACAAAAGAGGAGAAACCAAAAAGAAGACATAAGCACATTTGCCAGCAAGTATCCTTTATTTTCTTTGGCATGAGAGGTGCACTTAGCTTCTTTGCATAGTGATCATCTTATGCCAAATGATGTGTGCCTCCACTTGCAGCCTGCCCATTTACGGGTGAGGTGAACTTACTGGCTGTTTAAACATGCCCTCGAATATGTCCAGCCCCAGCCTCTCCATCAGTTGCTCTCCATTTGTGTCAGCTGGATTGGACAGGGCAGTCCTCCTCCGGTCACACGCTGGAACTTGGCTCTCGCCGCCACCTTGGCCTTCAGCTGGGCCTTAATATCTCTGTATCGGTGGGCCACCTGCTCCCCACTTCTTTCAATGCCGTTCTGCCTGCTGATGGACTGTGCCAGGTTGCACCATATCTACCCCTTTGCTGCCTTAGATGTCTTTGCCGCCCGGTTGCCAAACAGCTGAGGATAGTTTTGCAGGACCCCTGCAATCACCAGGTTGTTCTACTGCATACTGAACTTTATGGCCCTTAGATGAGGATGTGCTGCTGCCTGGCTGCCAGAAGGGGATGCCACTTTCTCTTCCGGAGAGGTGTCCTCCCTTTCCTCACTCTCCCTCCTGCTCCCTTCTTCCTCCCCCTCCTGCACCTACCCTACCAACTCTCTTCTCTTCTGCTTTCTTTATCTATCCCTACTCTGCCCTACTCCTCCTCCAAAACTCACCTGACTAGACCCTTCCCCTTCCCCCTCCCTCCTATCCCTTCCATGCTTCCTCTCTCTACTCCTGTAGCTGTCCCTACTCCTACTCTGACTCCTTCCCCTGCCACTCCTGCCTCCATCCTCCCTCTCTGCCCCCCAATCCCTCCCATCCTGATGCCTCTCCTCTCTCCCCAATCTCCAAGCACACCTCCGTCACACACACACCTCTCCTCAGACTCGGCACACACACACACCTCACCACCTCTACTCCTCACCACTTCTCTATTCCTCCTCACAAAAAACAGACTGACAAGTTGGACTAACAAACAAAAACATTCATTCCAACAAAGATGACAAAAGAAAAAAGGAAAGGGAAAGAGAGAACAACAGCAAACAAGACACTACAATCAGTAATCACTATAAATCTCCTAGAACCCACCAACACATACCTCCTCTAACCAAACTCCTGACACACCCTCAAAGAGGCATGTGCAAGAAGCCAGTATTTATATTGTAGCAAAAAAAAAAACACCCCCCCAAAACACGCTGTGCAATGACGCAACGCTGTGTGCAATGCAATAATGCCACATGTGATATTTACCTATGCAATGCAGCAGGACAGCAATTTAAATACACACACCCCATTTCTTTATCGCGTCCGTTATTTATGTGATAAACATAGCATTTTGATGAGTCTAGGCCTAGTTACAGAAACTAATAAAGATTTGTACCTTTTTCACCATGGCACCTTCTCAATGTTGATGATTCAACATGCCACACCCCTGTGTAGGGAAATGATAGATATCTAGATTTGTCAGAAAAAGCTTCAATTTAGGATTTGTTCCATCTCTTATTAGGCTACTTATGCAAAATGAAACTATTTGCAGTGCAAGAATGGAGGATTTGAAACTTATTGCTGTGGTACATCCTAGCTTCAGGATAAGATTTCAGTGATTTTGGAGAATGCTGTAAATAAATCTATGGCTCTAGATATTAGATCACGAATATAATTAAAAATGTAGCATACCTAAGAAAAATGGTTCAAACTGCTGCTTTATGAAAATATTTAATAAAATGGAAAGTAAAACAACAAAACTGAGGCGCATGCAAACAATTCTGGTTTATTTTATTACTGTGATTGTTTTTATAATTAAACTAAGGCAGTTCAATGCAAATACAAGTACAGCATTACTTATTAGGCATTCAGATTGACCATGTAATTCCTAATGCTCATTAGCCATGCAGGCTTCTAGAAGCTGAATTGGAAGGGATTTTTTGTTGTGTTTAGTACCTCTTTTACTGGACCAACATATACCTAATGCAAAGACAATTCAGTACATGAACTTTCAAGACCAGTTCAGTTCAAAACAAGTTTGAAAAGTGCATATTCTAAGCACTGCACAAAGGCACGTTTTGAGAATCTGACCATCAACTTCCTCTCTTCATTTCCTGGCCCATGGACACATTGACAGCTACTGAGGCTGTCTGCCAGCCAGGCATTCTCTGACACAACCCACCCACTTGCCACCTTGCTTCCCAGCCTAGGGACACAACAGCTGCCAATACTATCTCCCATCTGGGCAACTTCTGCCACAAACCACCTGCTGCCACCCTCATTTTGTTTCCCAGCCCTGGGAAATAACTGTCGAGGCTGTCTCCATGCCAGGCCTCTTCTGCCACAACCTATCTGCCTAGCTTTTCAAATATGTGACAAGGGAAGACCAATATCAGCAGCAGCAACGTGAACTCCTGCTGGTTCTCCCTACTTGTGTATGACCTAACATGCACCATGTGCAATCATGCATGTACAAAACTCACAATAAACAGTTCCTGCACCATGTGGATAGATGGATGCACCCTCAAGAATAGGTTCTCTTGCTTTAGTGAATTGCACCTAAAAACTCAAACGCAATAAAGTTTGAAAAAAATCCAAGAAGAAATGCATACAATTATATTGAAAGCATTCATAAAAAATTTGTATCTTCTTTTTCATTATTTGGATTCAATAAAGAATGAAACGAATAATATAAAATTAATTTTATTTGTAATAACTAGTAAGAAAATTATGAAATATGAAGATTTGACATCAAAAAGATTTACAACTATAAATATTAAACAAAAGTAAAAATGTAAATCTGAATGACATGACATAGAACTTCAACTGTACTATTTCATATCCTGTAACATACAAGTACTCCGACTTTCATAAATCTTGCATTTTATTCCCCAAAGAATTGGGGAAATGTTTTACTGTATTTTTGGAGTGAAAGAGTGAGTTTTCTATTGTGTTTTACACTCCTCGGGTGGAGATTTGTATTTGGTTTGTTATTGTATTTAACAGCATTTACTATGCAGTCAGAACATCAAGAATTAAATAGAGAAATATGACATTGTAACACTGTGAAAATATTTTATCTTTGGAGATATCTTACAAGTTAAGAAAATGTTGAACCTTACTGAATTTTTTTTTATTAATGCTTTAAGAAAAATAAACTTACTTACATGAAAGCCTAAATAAAAGAAGGGGCAATAACTAAAGATTATTATTTTGAAAAGAAATCATCAATTTCTGACATTCCTAAAAAAATGAACCACTCAATCCGGCCTTCCGCTGCTTACACACACTTATATTGCAATATGTTCATTGGGGTGATGTATAATTATGTAGCAGAAACACAAATCATTCATATTTTTGTTTACATGAAAAAGTGCAAATCTCCAAAAACACTTAGTAAGGCTGATTTCTTACCTTTGATTAGCTTATGTGGAAAAGTAACAGTGACTGTCGTTTTCAGCATGAAAGTGAGGGTCATTTTCTGTTGTGTGAAAAAGAGACCTACCTACTGAAATGCTTAATGTAAAATTTAAGTAATAAAAACAGCCAAAGTTACACCTGCTTAGGTCTTTATTTCACGGCCCAACATTCCTACAATGATGACACTTTTTTGGCCCAACAGTTTCCTTCTGTTAATTTAAGGTTTCCAGCTCGTTGACCTACAGTGTCATGAGCCTTCATTCATGACTACCTATGGTTTTGTCCTATTTTATATCCCCTTCCCAACTTACTTAGCTCAATCATTGCAGGGACACTCCTCAGCCAGGGGTAATTATGAACTAGGGCTTCCTTCCTAACCCCATTCACCTGATGTCACTGTTGTACAATCACTGGGACTCCCTACCCCAGGGCATTTGCTGCCTCTGTAGCCTGTCTGAGGAGCAGGGCTAACCTAGGAATTGAACCCATATCTTCCACATAGCAGCAAGCAGAACTGCCATTGAAATAGCTGAAAGAGCTTTAATTTATACTATTTACAGTTCCATGGTTTGGATAACTATTATCATCATGATCTCAAAACTCTCTGTATTTTGTTGAGATGTTATTCTGGTGTTTTAAACTTATCCATGAAGTTTAAAATTCACATTACATACCATATGTATCTCAATTTAATGGTTATGTTAGCTTCCAAACTTTTCCCTTTTTTAAGAAACATTAATATTTCTTAAATTATAATTTTAAAGTAACCATTACAAAGCCTTCAGGCATCAAATGACAGTTCTAAAACCATTTTAAGTTATTTTCTCATACAATATCTATATTGTCAAAATACTATTAAAGTCTATAACCCAGAAAAGTGAATATTAATATAAACAGAATGAGAAAATACTCAATATGAAATAGGAAGGTTCTACATGAATCTTCATATCCTCATTTGCATTTTTCAAATGCAAATGAGGGGGGGGGAAATAGTATCTTCCTTTTTCCACCCAATATTACCAGACTAAAATATTTACTTTAATTAAACAAATAAATAAGAGAGGAAATATAATCATAACCCTAGAAAAACTTTTCTTTGGATTAACAAATCTTAACTTCAGAAATTCAAAGAGACAGTAGAACCATTAGAGGCAAAAGAATCTGAAATCCCTTTCACCCTTCTAGATGTAATATATATAGTTAATTGGTCTGGATCAATAAAAGATATCTTGTCATCCCCAAATTTACCGGTAATATTGATCTTTCCTTGTTTCCAATAAAAACGTTTCTGCTATTGATGTGTTGGCTTGGCTAAATTGGGAAATTGTACAACACTTTGTCCATTCTATCAACATCCTAACATGCAAAATCCAAAGCTTAGAGTGGCTTTATTTTTATGCCACTGGTAGGAATCTGGTATTAGGGTATTAGTAGGTGAAAATGACTAGAGGTTGCCCTCTTTGGCTATGAGATCTGGACCTGGGCAATACAGAGACATAGAAAGTTATTTAGACTCCAGTATGTGATTCCATGGTTAAACTGAAACAGAGGATATGGTTTACAATTCAAGCAAGATGGGAGAGCCATAAAGAACCGGGTAGGACTGTTAAATTCAAAAGAGGAAAAGGGGAACCCTAAGAACCCCTGATGAGCTCAAGTAGCCCTGAAGCATTGTTATCTTATCAGATCCATGCTGAGGAAAACAGCTATTTCTACAGGTGTGTCTGTGAAGACCAGCTCTGCACTAGGACCTCCAGATGTTTTAAAGAAAGATAGCATCCTTCCACTGTGGCTGGCCATTGGGATGTATCTTTCACAGTGCAGAGCAGAGTGGCTGAGCAGGCTGAATGGGCAAGATGGCCTTTTTCTGCTATCATCTACTATATTACTATGTAACCTTTAAGAGCAACTTGGTACAATGTCTGATAATGAAGGAAAAATTGATTGTGGGTTTGTCAGGTTTGAAAACTGAGATGAGAAATTACTCAAACTTTATCTGCATTACTAATGAGACTGGAAGCAAAAATGGATAAGTCAACTATACATAAATTGGAGGCGAATGTAAGAGATGCTGAAATCAACTGGCCGTTGTGAATTAAAGTGCTGATGAAGGCATTTACTGGGACACTGATACATGATAAAATTATCTAAAGGAAAAAGCCAAAAATTGTGAGGAAAAATGAAATATCAGAATTTATGATGTAAGTTTCCTTAATGTGAAATCCTTACTGGGGATAATAAGTAAATTCAGATCAAACAATATTTGATTAATATTTTCAATATTGAACAGAAAGTTACACTACCTATTATAAATGCTTTTTTAATTACAACATATCACAAGTAGCATGGCTCATTAGAGGGTAATTTTCAAACAGCATGCACATTTTTTACCCTTGGACTCTAGACAGAATTTTCAAAGTGGATTTCTGCACATAAATCCACTTTGAAAATTTATGAGTTGATTGGAAACCCCATGTGGTACATATGCACAAATTTACAAAAATATGCATGCAAATCCTGATCCCGCCCCTCCACAGATTGCCTATTTAATGCGTGCGTAAAAGTATGTATAAAATCATGTTCTGAGCACACTTTTACGCACGTACCTGCAGGGGCAATTTTCACAGAGCCAATTACGCTCATAAAACAGAGTTTATGCATGTAAGTGCCTTTGAAAATTACCCTCCCCCCAATAAGTTATTAAATTCTTCAGCTAGTGTTTCAAGTATAGCAGAAGAGCTTCCACTTACAGACTGCCTGAGTGGTAGCTAGAGAACTTATTTAGTCTAGCCTGCTTTTAAATTGTGCCAAAATATGTTTCAACAAATGTACAGAAGCTAGATAATTAAATACATTTTAAGTATTAAACTCTACTGTGGTTATCTAAACTCATACAAGAAGTGCAATATTTACCTGCTATTTACAAATTGGATGGCATCAGAAAAATGGAAATATTAAACAATGGTAATTAAAATTATGCCTGGCCTAATAATTTTTATTGTCTTAAAATCAAATATATCACATGGATTTTCTTTAAATCTGATAATATTTGTTCCTTAGGCTTTACTATCAGCATACCACTAAAGCATGAGTTTTGAAAAGCAGAAATGGTGGCTATATTCACTGGTAATAGAGGATTTAGCGTTGTGAAGTTATACTGCTTCTCACTGTCTGAGCTGAAATGGTTAACATTCGCTCACGTTCTTTAACGATTTCCATCTCAATTTTGGCCTTGATTTTATCCCATTCCACTTCCACCTGTAAAATAAAACTATGCCTGTTAGTACTTACAATGGCATAGACAGAGATATAATAAAACAGATGCAAGACCAGAATCTGACTTGTTGTCAGATTTTATAATTGAAATGATTAAGATACATCTTTGAATCTGTTGATTCACTGCAATGTATGATATTTTGTGACTATGGACAATTTTAATAGCAAAATTATTGCTCTGTATGACTGACGCCATTGAAGTCTAAGAATGCAAATGATGTGCGGAATAACATACGGTACTTTTTAATGGTAATAAGTGGAGCAGTAAGCTAAGCAACAAGACTTCACAAGCTGTACTTTATGTATATCATCATACCTTTAATCAGCCTTCTGAGAAGGAAATCTTTTGCTATCAGAAGACATTCAATTTTGCCTGAGTGTTAAGATTTTTTTTTAACATTTCTAAAACAGAAGCAAACCCCTCCACCCAAAACCTTTGTAATACCTGTAGCAGAAAGCAGAACAAGAACTGAAGTAACCAAATGAACTGAGAGAAAGGTATGAATAAAAGGAAGCAAGATCCATTAAATAATAAACAAAGCCAAAGCATGGGTGGAAATCTGAAAGAATGAGAGGAAGAAACACATTCATGGATTTCTGTGACGTTCAATTTCAGCAAAATTCCAACTTTAAGCAGGTTTTATCTGGATGTTGCTCTGGTGTTAAAACCATTCATTTGAAAACAGAAAGACAATGCCTGCTATCAGCTGTGCTTAACTTACACAGATTTCTGTCATACAGAGATCATATTACATCCATAAGATTGGTTATGTTTCTGGGGCCAGTGACTGAACTTTATACTTACACCTTCTGCATACTGCAAAAATCTTTGGTTGGTTTCTTTTTTACTGAAGTCCTCCAGGTACTTCTGTCGGAAAGCCAAAACTGTGTCGACATGTGTCTTATGTTTCACAGCTAGTTCTAATGCTCTGGAGTAATGTAAAAAATTTGATTTACTTATTAAAATGTATGTATCACTTCCTCAAGCTAGAAGCAAGTTAGTTTTAAAAGCAAACAACAATATTTAGAAACAAAGACAACTCAAAAACTTAAAATCAAACTAGACTAATATCTCCCCACCTCTCATAGGCCTGGATTTCTCAAAATGCACTAAATATCGCATGCGTTTGGAAAAGGAGCATGTTTTATGGCAATAGGCAGTTTTTCGCAATTTGCGCTAATACCTAGCGGAAGCACTAAGTGCAAATTGCGATAAGTGCCAGAATTGTATTTCCTACAAACAACCACTGGGGGGACCATGTTTAGTAGTTTTAAGCTCCTGGAGAGCCAGTCTAGCTGTGAGGGCCCTTCTATGACCATGACCATGGGGGGGGGGGGGGGTGTAAAGAGAGAGAGAGATTGTTGTTACCCAGGTAGAGAGTCTATCAAGCTAGGTTGAGAGAACATTGCACAAATCTCATCTTTGGGCGAGTTTCCTCACTCCGAAGGTCATCAAATCTTCACAAGAGAGCACTGTTCTGTTTGTACGTCTCACTTTGAATGTCAAAGTGGCCCCTAACCCCTACACTAGTACCTAAACCTCACCTCGAGTTACTAGGTGGGCCTCCTATACAGATAGTCTCTCTCTCTCTCTCCCTCCCTTCCCCCCCCCCCTTGTGGTTGTAGAAGGGCCCTGACAGCTAGGCTGGTTCTCCAGGAGCTTAAAACTACTAAAAACGGCATTTGCAAAAACATTGCAACCAGTGATAAAGCCCCATCGCACAGCTTTACGCAAATGAAAAAGGTGTAGCTAAAATTTGCATTAAAGCCATGCAATATGGCTTTGCAAAACTGTGAGCCCAGCCCTCTTGGCCACAAATCCCACCACAAACTCCTATTTTTCTCATTTGCATCGCACCATGCGTTATGGGGCTTTCACATGCATTAAGACGTTTTCGCATGTGTTAAAGATGCTTAATGCATGCGAAAACGCCATATAGCACTTTGATAAATGACCCCCATAGTTACCTACAAAAAGGCATCCAAAACCAAAAATGTCTTAAATGGTGTACAGAAGCTGAACAAATTAATAGACTAATATTCCTAAAGTATATTTATCATTAATATAAATAAAAACTAGTATGAACATATAAATAACACCATTAGGCTTCATTCATAAAGAACCAAGTGACCTCTCTGTCAGGGAGTGCAGGCACAACATGGGTGGAGGAAGGCCTGCGAGCAGGCAGGAAGTGGTTGGGAGGATGGTGTAGGGGAGCTGAGGAGTGGGTAAGAGGTCAGGGAAAGGAGCAGACTTGGGAGGGATTAGGGTAATGGGCACAGGAATAGGTTATGGGTAGGCGAGGGGAGCACTCAGTGAGGCCCCACTCACAGTATTTAAGGCTGGGTTTGGGCCTTCCTGAGCCCCTTTTTACTGGATCGGCAGCCTTGCTTTTGCCTCTTCCCTTCAGTTGCTGCTGTCCGTTTTTTTGCTGGCCTACCCTCCAACTTGTCTGTAGCCCAGCTTTCAATGAAAATGTACATGTTTTGTTGGTCTGGGACCATTTTGGTTTGTGGTGGCCTAGCTGGCAATCATGATAGGAGTTTATCACGGTGGTGACATGATCGGGACTCGTGCGTAATAGCGATGCACTGTTTAAAAAAAAAAAAAAAAAAGAGGGAAACCCTTTTGCTTTGGTAGCGGTTTAGGAGCGGTGGTTTGCTGACTGCTGGCGGGCTCTGGGTTAGTTCTGGGGTGCCCGGTTTCCCTCTCGCTGTGTTCCCTGCCTGGCCTACTAGGAGAGGATGGAGGTGTCTTCATTTGCGAGGAGTGGGAGTCCCTACTATCCCATCTCCAGGCCAGGTTCTGTCTCTTTGTAGTTGGCGTGTTGAGGCACTCAAGTGCTCCTAATTTGAGTTTCGCTGCTTCTTTACCGCATGACCGTGTGGTGTAATGGTGTGGTCCAGGCTCTTCCCCTCCCTGGCCTTCCCCCATGTCATGAGGAGAGAAACTGTGTTTTGTTTGATTACAATATAATAATTTATATTAAAAAAAATAAAGTCTTGCCATTTTGGCCTTGGAACATATGGCTGTCTTCTCTCTCAGTCATCTCGTTACAGCAAATTCAGCAGCTCATCGATCATGCCTTCTAACAGACAAGGCTCTGCAGCCAAAAAATTAGCCCAGAATTAGATAAAAAAAAAGACAGAAGGCTAGGCAGGAAGCACCTGCCACCTCTCGGAGGGCCACAAAGCGCAGAGCCAGCTCATGAGCATCAGGATTTAGAGGCCTAGATGAAAGAACTTCAATGCAATCCCCAGTAGGGAGATTCACATTCACATCTGCTGGAGACGGAGAATACTGGCAGGCTGATGTCAGTGTAGGGGTGTGTATATATACACACCGTGACGTCAGCTTTGCTCCGTCTCATTTGTTGGTAGAGGTGCATAACCCACTGGTTCTGGATCCACCTGTCTGAACGCTAAGAAATGATAAATTATATAAAAGAGCATAGGGCCTCTTCAAAGGTTTTGGAACAAATATGAATAGGAAGATTAGAAAAGCCCTGCTGAAGGGAATAGTAATCTGTTATTGTTCTGCTGAGAATGGTTGGCTAATTCCTGTTACCAGCACTTTTTGAGCAGCTGTACTAACAAAATACACATTTAAATACATTGTCTGATAGAGAAACAACATCATAACATTCCCCCTTTCAGTTCTAATCTTTAGTTTATTCCTGAGAACTCAGATATTTATATGAATATTTACTTTTGTATATTTCCTTTAAATATGACTTTTTTTTCCCACTTCTTTAACTTCTTAGTTTGTTGTGTTTTTGATCCAACAGAACTCAGCAAGTAATACAATTTTTCCATATAAACCTCCCAAAAAAGATTTTCCCTGTAATGGTACCTTATATATGTAAAGAGGACAAAGACTAAAAAAAGTAGAATAGGAAGATTATAAAAGCTATTCTGCTTTAAAAGATGTATTTATGTATGTTGTGCCTGTATCGCTAATTGTTTAGACACTAACTCCTACAGCGAGGTTGCATTAAGGCTGTCCTATCTACTGCCTATGGGGGTCATTTTGTAAAGCTTATTGCATGCGATAAGCCGCTATCGCATGTGAAAAGTCCCTTTTCGCATGCGATAGCTTGCTAGGGGCAGAGTCGGGGCGGACTCCGCGATGTCTTCACTGGCGGCGATAAGGTAAGCCATGTTATCGTCGCCAGTAGCGTGCCCAATAGCACCACCTTTCACGGTGGCGCTATTGGGTGTGAAAGCCGGCAGTGATAACACCGCGGTGGTGCGATGGCTGCCGGCTTTCACAGGCCTTCCCCCACCCCCCCCCCCCCCCCTTTGCTGGATTCACCATTCTGCGATAGAATGGTGAATCCAGGCCTATGTTTCCTATGAAAATTGTACATACAGTTAGGCATCCTGACCTACATTATGTTTTTTTGAAACTAGACAAAATAAGGATTTTAGAGATGGATGACAATTATTTCTTCTGCATGCAATGCTATACTATACTGAATCCCCCTTGAATTAGAGCATTATTCACTGAAAAAATCTTGTAACTCTACAAATTTTCTCCAGTTACAGAAAAATTAAGTACTACTATTAGTTCTATTTATCAATTCTAGGAGTCAGTCTGAATTCATCCCAGTCCATGAAACCGTATCTAGAGTGACAAAAGAGGCACACCTGAATCTAAGGCGGATTAGGCAACTCTGACCCTACCTGCATTGGGGAGAGTTGCAATGTTGAGATTACTTACCTGATAATCTCCTTTTCCTTAGTGTATGCAGATGGACTCAGAACAAGTGGGTATAGTATGCTCGTGCTAGCAGTTGGAGACGGATCTGACGTCAGCACGGGTACATATACCCCCACAGGAAGTGCAGCAACTCAGTAATCTTCCTTGCAAAAGCTGTTATGGATATATGTGTACTGTCGCTCAATGAAATAGTGAAACAGGATTCCCCTGACCGATTGATAGTAGCTGGAGACCGCCAGCGTTCCCAACCGGAAGGCGTCGACACCTGGTAGAGTGGACGTTCTCGTGTAAGAAATGACATGCCTTACCTTGAATTGGTGAAACCCATGTATACTGGCAGCCGGGCAGGATGGTGAGTCCATCTGCATACACTAAGGAAAAGGAGATTATCAGGTAAGTAATCTCAACATTTCCTAGCGTGTAGCAGATGGACTCAGAACAAGTGGGATGTACAAAAGCTACTCCCGAACTGGGCGGGAGGCTGCCTGAAGACTGCGTAGGACTGCCCTCGCAAATGCTGTGTCCTCCCTGGCCTGGACATCCAGACGGTAAAATCTGGAAAAGGTATGGAGGGAGGACCATGTCACCGCCTTACATATCTCCGCGGGCAACAGCATCCTAGATTCTGCCCAAGAGGCCGCCTGCGCTCTGGTAGAATGAGCCTTGACCTGCAGAGGCGGTGACTTCCCGGACTCTACGTAGGCCGCTCTGATAACTTCTTTGATCCAGCGGGCGATGGTGGGCCGAGAGGCCGCTTCCCCTTGTTTCTTCCCGCTGTGAAGGACGAACAGATGGTCCGTCTTTCGTACTGCTTCTGTCATTTCCAGGTATCTGGGCAGCAATCTACTTTGGGAAGGAATTTTGGGTGAGTACGTAGGACCACTCATATAGGGTGTAGGAACCTTGTATAGGGTGAGTATGTAACAAGTGCTTGTAACTCACTAACCCTTCTAGCAGAAGTAATAGCTACTAGGAAGAGAACCTTCCATGTAAGAAATATAACATCGCAGGAATCTATGGGCTCAAAGGGAGAACGCATGAGCCTTGTTAGTACTACATTAAGGTCCCATTCTGTGACTGGTGGCCGTAACGGGGGTTTAAGCTGAATTAAACTTCTCATAAATCTACTGACAAGGGGTTGTGTTGATATTGGTGCATCCCCTACTCCTTTGTGGTAAGCTGAGATAGCACTCAGGTGTACCCTTACTGACGAAGTCTGGAGACCAGAGTCGGAAAGGTGCCAGAGATAGTCTAATAAAGATGACGTGAGGCAGGAAAAGGTAAATCTCTTCCACTTGCAACGATAGGATTTTCGTGTGGAAGGTTTTCGTGAAGCTACAAGCACTTGAGACACATTAGTTGAAAGATTTAGTGGTTGAAGGATTATGCTTTCAACATCCAGGCTGTGAGGGATAGGGTTTGAAGGCTGGGGTGGCGCAACCTGCCCTGATCCTGAGTTATGAGAGTGGGTGCTGTGCCCAGGCGAATTGGTTCCCTGATCGAGAGGTCAAGGAGTATGGGAAACCACACCTGTCGAGGTCAATACAGGACTATGAGTATCATTGACCCTTTGTCCTGTTGTAGGTTCACGAGGGTTTTGGTTATTAGCAGTATTGGGGGATACGCGTATAGAAGGCCTGAGTTCCAGGGGCGAGTAATGGCGTCCCTGGTTAAGTTGTTTCTCTGTTTGTGCAGGGAGCAGAATCTGTCCACTTTGTGATTCAGCTCAGATGCAAAGAGGTCCATTGTTGGCTGACCCCAACGTTGGAATATCCTGCATCTGTTTCCACAAATTTCGTTGGTATTGCATCATATATAATTGGTATGACGCAATTCTGGAGTCAAGCATGGAACCTTGGAACATTTTTCGCCCCAGGCCATCTAGGAATTTTTGTTCCTTGCCAGGAGGTGTGGAGGAGGGTGGATTCTTTTGGATCTTTTTTGGGTGGACTCCACCACTACAGGCTGGTGAAAGAGTTGAGGCTTTTGAAAACCTGGTATATGTTGGACCAAGTAAGTAGTTCGCTTGTTCACTGGTGGAATTGAACAAGGATGCTCCCACAGCATATGTTGGAGATCAACGAGGACTTCATGCACCAGTATGGCAAGTACTTCTTTAGGGGGATCTACAAATTGTAGAACCTCCAGAGATTTTTGTCTCATGTCTTCCTCAGTTACCAACTGGAAAGGAATTGTATCTGACATGTCTTTCACGAAATTGGAGAAGGAGAGGTCCTCGGGTGGTGACGGATCTGATAATACATCTTCTGAGGAAGAATCAGTGTCCACATCCTCCCATGTGTCTGATAAAATACACCGTAGAGGAGTGGAGTGCAGGATGAAAAACGGCATCGAAAGATGGGAAGGTATCGATGGTTTTGTTGGTGGCATCGATGGAGGTTGATGCGGCATCGATGGCACCGATAGAGTAATTGGGTGCCTAGGTTGGGAAATATCAGATGGTCCCGGTATTGGCTCAGGCATCGGTGAGGCATTGTCATCCCTGAGGATCAGGAATTGATATTTGTTGGTTGCTCAGTGTCTTCAGTTCTGATGGTAGTGGTGCCATCGGCAGGGCACCAATCAGGACATCGAGTCTAGCGAGTAGCGGTGTGAACACCGATGGGTCCACATCGGCATCGGTGCTGGCATTGGTACCGATTGATGGAGATCTTGTAGAGCTTCCCTTACTGCCTGGCAGATGAATCTGTCCAGTTCTTCCCTTATAGCTGGTGAGGTCAGAGCAGCTATAGGGGGTGGCAGAGAAGGCGGAACTGGCTCTTCCACAGGTCCCTGTGGTGGCACAGTATCCGTACCGATATCGGTGGGGATTGCTTTGGAGTAAGAGCCATCGAGGGCGTTTGATGGTTCTTCTACTCGAATCCTCTGCGGTGGAGGCTCGATAGGTATCGAAGCTGCTCCGAGAATCGAACCGACATCGGGGATAGTAGTCCATCGGTGTCGGTGCCAATGCTTTTCACGATGTTCGGTGTTTTTCTTTTCGAGCCCCGAGGTCGATTTAATAGATGACAGAGATGGAGTTGGGGCCGGTCAGTCACCGCTGCCATCAGGACGCCGCTTAGTCTTTATTACTAACTTTTTAGTTGCTCCTGCCGGTGACGACTGTGTTGATGTCGATGGAAGTAGCTGAATAAGAAAAAGGCTTTCCATCTTCTCCAGACGGGCCCGTCTGCCTTTTGCCGTCATCTCGGCACATTGTGGACATGTGGCGACACTATGTCCTTCGCCCAAACACAGGACACACTCAACATGAGGGTCAGTGATGGACATGGTGTGAGGGCAATTTGGGCATTTTTTAAACCCCGTTGTCATTTTGAAGAGGCCAGACAGTCATTGATGGCTTTCTGACAAGAAAATTTGGAATGGTATCAACCGCGACAAAAAATTTACTCACCGATTGATGGAAAATGGGAGACCCCTATGAAGGGGATTAATTTTGAGAATTTTTCCAACTTTTTCCGTGAGGAAAAAATTTTTCCAACTTTTTCCGTGCGGAAAAAAGAAGACTGAAGGGAGACCCTGTGGCTCGAGGGATCATGGCATGCTGGGCATGCTCAGTGGGCTCAGTGTGCCAGTCAAAAGTTTCTAGAAACTTTGACAAAGTTTTCCATGATAGGGCTCTGCCCAGTGACATCACCCCACAGGTGAAGACTATCATCCTGCTTGTCCTGGGATAACAATCAATATTACAAAAAAGTGACTGGGGTGGGTGGGAACTGAACACCAGTAACTACTTGCCCAGGAACCAGCTCTCATACCTTCTCGGATTAAATAACAGACCTTTGCAAACTCAGTCTATTTCCTAGCACATACACAATTATAAACTTAGAATTAAACTGAAACCTTAAACTATGCACAGAATTCAAACTCTGAAACTATTTATCAGAGGACACATACACACAGTAATAATTCAACCCTCCGTCAATTTTCTATGCAGGATTTAAGTACTCTTTCCTAGTAAGTCCTACTTACTTATCAACAGATACAACATCTGCTGTCAGCACTCCCTCAGGATTCAAGTTTACTCAATTCTTGACCATCCTATATGATTCTTAGGTGATAGCAAAGGTTAGCAGAAATGCAAGTAAGACCAGCAGAATCTGTAAAGCACATGGAATACCTTTTAATAATGGTGTGCACAAAAAGATGGAGACAGAATAACTTACTGCTTCTTGTACAGAGTGAGAGGAAGTACCTTCTTTTTTTTTAACTTTAAGCAGCATAACACTGACAAACACACAGTTTCTATACAACACTAGTACACATCTGAGAACAGTTGTTGAAATAACAGAATGGATTCAAAATACAGGTCTAACACCCCCACTCAACAACTGCTTCTCAGATAAGTCCCAACTTAGATCAGATTCTTTCAAACTTTGGCCTTGGAATTGGCTTAGTCATATCATCTGCTAGCATATTGTCAGATTCATAATATTCAAACATGACGACATCTTGTTCTATTAAATCTTGATGAGAATGATATTTGACATTGACATGCTTAGTTCTGGCATTTATTTTCTGTTTGCAAGCTTTCTACATCTTTGATTGTCCTCAAATAAGACTGTAGAGTGAGCAACGGACTAATATCTTGTAGTAAATGATGCAGTTAAGCAACTTCTTGACTAGCGCAGGCCGCTGAGATGTATTCAGGTTCTATTGATGATAGTGCAACTGACATTTGCTTTTTCCTGGACCAAGAAATTAGACTGTTGCCAAGTTTAAACAAGTAGCCACTTGTTAATTTACGATCACTGGAATTACCAACCCAATCAGAATCAACATATCCTTTGAGTTCAAGATCACCTTTTGCAGACATTTTTAGAGTTAAGTCTTGAGTGTGCTTAAGGTACTGCATGACTTTTAATGGCATTCCAAACTCCTTGGCGAGGTTTATTGACATGTCTACAAAGATGAGACATTGCCACTTCAATATCTAGTGGTTGCCACACACAAAAGTGCCCCCACTGCTTGTCTAAAATGATCATTACTCTGTAAAAGATCATCCTCTTTTTCCAACTTCAGATAAGATGCATCCATTGGCATTGCTTCATCCTTAGCTTGTGACATCCCAAATTGATTGAGAATTATACTGATTTTAGCAGACTGATTTAGAAGAAAACTCCCATCTTCTTATCGCCGAATATGGATTCCTAGATAGTATGTAATTTCTCCTAGATCCTTAGTATTAAAGTGCAGGTTTAGAACTTCACTTAGCTTTGACTTTTTTACCTTTCTTCGTGGGTAATAATCAAAACATCTACATATAGCAATAGATACATCCATTTTCCATCCCTAAACTTAAGAGTATAGGCATGGATCAGCCTTGCTTTGCAAGAACCCTTGTTCTAGCAAAACTTATTTTGCAGTTCTCTGCTCTGGCTGATTGCTTAAGACCATAGAGAGATTTTTGTAATTTCCTGACAAGATGTTCATTTTCCTTTTTAATGTAACCTTTCTATGCCCTAAATGACAGTGCCATACATGAATACAATTAACATGATGTTCTTGCTTAGCAGCATTGAAAATTTCACTACAGTTTAATTGATATAGTTCATTTGAGATTTTGCCTTCTGCAAATGTGTGATTTCCATTTCTGATAAGCAGCTGTCCCCTTTAAATATTACAATGTTACCTTGTTTGGTAAGCTTTTTTTGCTGATAGCAGGTTGCTTTCAAGATTAGGCACATATATATATTCCTGATCCTTGGGATGACAATGCCTCACTGATGCCTGAGCCAATACCGGGACCATCTGATATTTCCCAACCGAGGTGCCCAATTACTCTATCGGTGCCATCGATGCCGCATCAACCTCCATGCAATACCAACGATGCAATACCAACGAAATTAATGAAATGATATATATATTAATAGGTATCTTTCTTGTACGGTTTGGGGAGAGAGGGCAGTTAAGATATCCTTCCCCTATTCCTTCTGAGACCATATACTGTCCATTGGCTGTGACAATCCTTTCAGATTTATTCTGGTTAAATTGAGTGAAGAAATGTTTATCATTTGTCATATGACTTGTGGCGCCTGAGTCAATACACCAGGTATTTTGTGAAATTGCATCTGTATTAGTATTAAATGCAAATTGAACATCAGAATTGTTGTCAGCCTCTTTCACAGCATTTTTGGCTTTTTGTCTTGGACTCGTTCTGTAGTTGGTTCATTCCAGCTTTTCAAATTCTACAGTCTGCCTTTAAGTGTCCAGGCTTTTTGGACACAAAACATTCCCTTGTTTCACATTTCTTAGTAAAGCTTTTAGAAATACAGGCCTGCATTTATATGGCTGATTGACTGTTATTTGTACTTTCTGCTTTGCGATTATATTCATCCACAAGCTTTCCTTTAACATACTGTAGGGTAAGTTCATCATCTGGTCTAGCATCTAGTGCTGTTACAAGTGTCTCATAACAATCTTGGAGACCACTGAGCAGCTGGACTACAACATGAAAGTCTTAAATTTCTTGTCCTATGCCATGCAGTCTTTTTCACCATTTCTAAGGCACATCCTGCATGCAATGGCCTTTGAGCAGTTTAGTTTGATTCAGTTTTCTAAGTAAATACAGCTTATTGCTTAAATTTGCTCTGTTATACATCTTCTTCAACTCATTGAACATTTGTTTGGCATATTTACAAATATGCACAATCTGATCATCATTAATGTTGAGAGAAACAGTACTTGGCTGATTTTTCCAGCCCATGCCTGTGTGACTGGGGATTCCTCTTCTACACATTTCGAAGTACCTGTATCTTTACCTTAAATTTACATGTCTGGTAGTTCTGGTTAGTCAGATGAGCAACTGCAAACTTGGATGCAGTACTGCCAATGGCTGCCATTCCTGTGACTCTGTCTTTTTTGTTGTTGTTGTTGTTTTATTAAACATGCCTTCTTCAACTTCTTAATCAAAAGGGATTGCCTTAGCTATTCTTTGAACGGACCTGGAAGGTCCTCAGATGGAAAGCATCCTATTGCAGAGAGGGCTCAGAATAGGGATCCAGAGAGTAATCACCTTCAGGACTACAATCTATGAAGCAGGGTTTGGAGCTCCAGGAAACTTCAGGATCAGATTCATTTAACTAGTAAGGAGTTATGAAACATTAAGAAAAAGCCACCCAGAAAGCTGGTGGCACAGATGGACCCGATCTTGAAATCTTGTCCTTACAGGATCAAATTGCTCCGGCGACATCCTGGAGCAAACTTCACAGCCATCATCACTAAGGTCCTTCCCAAGGCAGATGTAGCACACTTTGTGATGGTCAGTGATTAATATTTTCCATATGCATTTAGGATAGAATTTGAAGCTGCTGGCCTGCTTTTCTGACATGGTAAGAAAAACAGATGATTCAAAATCAAAAGAGGATTAAAAAAAAAAATATGCCTGCAAAAGAAAAACTGACTGTATTCCAATGCTTTGTTTCCCGCTAAAAAATATCAGCAGGGGGAGGGGGAGGGGGGAAGGGTTCTTTTGGCAGAACATAAAAAATATATAATAAAACTTAATGAAAATCCGAAAACCTGACTGTGAAACTAAGAAGAAAACAATTACAACATTTTAGGCTGAGGATAGAAAGAAAAAACATGAATGCTGAAGTGATAGCATCTGCTGGAGATATGTTCAAATGGGCTGGTTGCAAAAAAGAAAACTGTGAGCAGCTGTGGGGCTGCCACAGTTCAGGAAGTCCAGCGCATGCACAGCAAAGAATTTCAGACTTTACCCGACAGCCTGAGTAAATGCGTTCTGCTCAACACCATGCTTGGTTATGTAACCCACATGTGCGACTAGTGAACCTGCTGGTCTTCAGGCATTTACAATTTGCTGGATTTTTTTTTGTTGTGGTTGAAATGCATGCTTCCCTTAATTATTTGGTCTCACGCCACATTATTGTGCAGAGTGCTGCTTTACAAGTAACTGCTGCCTTGTTTCCATTGGAAAGATGGCACATCTTTCTTCTCTTTGTAAAACACTTTGTTGTGGAGTTTATGGGAGAGGCATTGTAAAAAATTAATTACTTTCATTCTAGATATTTCTGTGTGATCATTTCATTTTGATTGGAGAGTTTCCTCTTGCTGCTTTGCACTTCCAGTTCAATCGGAACCATGGCTTGGATTTTTTTTTACCTATTATTTTATATTCCCTTCCCAATTTACTTTACTCCAATCATTGGGGTGACAGTTCTCAGCCAGGGAGCATAGGCAAAGATGGGGAAAAGTCCATTTTTTTAAGAAAGCCCTTAGTGTCTCAGCAGTAGGGAGGGCCTGACTCACAAAGAGGTAAATTTTAAGACCCACACATGGGCGCACAATTGTTCTAGACTGCCGGCTCATGCACATAGACACAGCGATTGTAAAACATACGCACGTATATGTGCGCATGTTTTAAAATCAGCTATTTGTGCATACATGTGCGCATGATTTCATATTGATGTGCGCGCAAATGCCGCCTCACTCGTTTAAATGTTGGGGGAGGATTTTTCCAGATACATGCGCCGATGCTATTACCTCTTTTCCCAGTTCGTTTCCTGTTCGCCCCAGTAAAGGAGAGGACTTCCTAACCCCCCTAGCTAACTCGCCTCCCTTTTACCCTATTAGCCCTGACCCTTAAAACCTGGCAAACTACTCTATTTTTTTTTTATTTCACAACTTACACGCCGTACATAGCAGAAGTAAAGTTACATGGTCGGGGACCCCGGCATGCACTTGTGTACGTAAATACTTATGCGCTGAATTCATGTTTCAGACCCATCCTCCTCATGTCCTGGCCAATCCCTGCCCAGACTACGCCCACACCCCACCTTTTATTCCAGAAAAAAGTTTTGTGCTTCTAACGAGAAATACATGCATGGTCATAGGCCTTTTAAAATCCGCGCGGCACGTGTGGATCCAAGACTCGCGTATATCTTCTGATTTTGGCGCACCAGTAAGCTTTTTCCTCAGAGAGACAGAAAGGGATTAAAGCCTTAGTAAATCAAATCCATTTCCAACACATTAATATACTGCAATATTTCAGTTTTGTTTCTTTCTTATTATAAATCATAAAGAAGACATGACATTCATCAACTGTATGTCACTATCATGCTGCACGAGAGAAACTCTTATAACCAGCACTAATGAAATGATCATGGAGGTAGAAAAATGCATGTATTACAAGAGCAGGGGCAGAAAGGAAGCAGGAAATTAGAGTCCAATAAGTAGCTTTAACATGTTAAGTATTCTAGGGGACTCAGCAGTATGTTCTAAGAAGTAAAATACAATGGAAATAATTTTATATAGTGTTCACTCATCAATAAATGCTTTTGTCATTAGCTGTGTTGTGTTTAACTGTGAAAGTGCTATGAAAAACAGGATACAATATTACTGTAGAAAACCATGAAAATATATTCTTAAAAAAAGAGAATCAGAAATGTTTTAAAAAGATTACAGATATCATGGATTATTTAACTTCCATAATTGTCATAACAAACAAGCTGTATTCTAGTGGAATGCCCAGTTAAGCCTGTTTTATTACCTTTATCATTTAGTATCTTATTATTTCTAATAATAAAAGTTTGAAATATATTTAGTGCTAAATGGATGAGAAAATTCATGTTAGTAAGCTTTTTATTAACAATTAGAGATATGCTGATATTAAGTCACGTGTCTTTTTTTATTATTTTAGAAATTTCCATTTACACAGAACAGTGGAAAGAAATCTAAGACTTACTCTTGCAAGACAACATAACGCCAAATACAAATGATAAATTAATCTACAGAGTCTGTGCCTAACAAGTCCACAATAGAGTCAAAGGAAGGCCTATCAATAGAAGAAAGAAAAATACCAATAGAACTACAGTATAAAATGCACCAATTCCTTCATACGTTAAACCATTCCACTAGATATACTATCAGGGCTTAATTTGTAGACAAAAGGGACGTGGAACTGTGGTGTGTGTGTGGGGTGGGGGGGAGGGGAGGTAAGGTAGATCAAGGCTAGAGCCAGGTTTGACTAGTGCAAAGGAGCTGGACGTGAAAACTGTCTCCAATTCACACACACATATACTTAAATGCACGCTTCATACTCTTAATTGGTAGGTGAAGGACTGCTGGGGGGTCAGCACTGGTGGGAACAGGGGTTGGAGGATCACTGGGGTAAGGAGAAGGCTTGTGGAGGAATTGGCCTCTCTCTCTAATCTCCTCCCCTTCTCTACTCTGGTAAACCTGATCGTCCATCTTCAGACCCCTATGAATCCCTAAACTGGTCCTCATTTGCCCCACTCCACCCCCCAGCCTCCAGTTCCCTGCAATACAGGAAGACAAGGAGATAAGGATGGGGGACTATAGGAGGAGAGGGGCTGGATTAGGAAACAGAATGGCTGCTCTGTTTATCCAGGTTCACCCTCTTCCTCCCTGCAGGCTGCTTGGAGAGGAGGGGATGGAGAACACCACCCCTGCTGCTCTGCCTCTTAAGCCTGAAAAGAAGTGCTGGGACTGCATTCTACCTGGCTTCCCCCATAAATTAAGCCCTGTATATGGTAGCTGTTATTCAAGCTCTGAGACCTCAGAATCAGCACCTCCTGTATCAGAAGATTTCCTTTGTAGGAATGATGTCAAATGATCAGGATTAATAGTATTCCATAATACAATTAACAGGAAATTTCAAAAACAAAGTTGCCCCAATAGAGATTATTTGGGAGATTAAAGCTAGAAATTTCTTCCTAACAGCTAATGAAGCTGGAGATAAATCTGGGAACACATTAATTCTGTAGCCATGAAAGCAAAGACTCCAACTTTGCAAATATAAGTTAAATATTAAATCTCTGACTCCATAACAAATGAGGCAATGAGCATTACTCTATTTGCTTTCCTCTTAAGATATTTCTAATAGATCTGTAAGATTCAAGCTATCAGGGGAGGTGAGAACATCCATACTCCTCCTTCCACAGTCATGCTCTTCAATGTGCACAAGGATGTCATATGAAAAATTTATCAACATAAAGTGACAAACATAAAATAAAATATTAGCATGTATTTTATTACCTTTCCCAGTTGTAAAGGTTGATGTTGACCTGAATTGCCTGATAAATGAGACCAGCCTGAAGAAGAATTGCTTCAGCATCCTGAATGTTTCCACTGAACAGGAGGATATGAGCCATTTTTGATTCTTTGGATGGAAGATCTTTGATTGAATTGATGTATTGAACTTTATCAATCTATATATATATATATATGAAAAAAACCCAACAGTTCAACTAAGTACAATGAATTAAAATTAAGAATATTTCTGAAAGGCGGCAAATAGTTGCTGACATTCCCACAGCTACTCATTGGAAGTTGCACTAACAGCATAAAATCCCTGCTATTTTCCAGTAGGCATGCTGCTATTTTCTATAGATGGCAGTGTAAGTTTCAAGAAACAGCTAATTGGCAAGGCACAAAATACTATTACTTACATCACCAATTGATGCATATGCCACTTCTGCTGTTGTCATATCCTTATTGGCAACTGCCATGGCAGCAAGGCAAGCCCACATAGTTTGCTCCTAGGAAGTACAAACCAATAAACATACATTCACTATTTAAATTAAATGGCTGTAATTGGCCTTGCTGCACAGGCAAAAGTGAACGACATGCATTTGGCCTTTTCCCAGGTATCCCATTCTGGAGTGTGCTCTATTTTAGTTCCTTACCTTTTAAAATTTCTTTTCATATATTTCATAGATATTATTAGGACTGTGTTGCACTATTTTAAGTTTCAACAGGATCTTGTCTTAATTCTGTTGTCATGTTATCATAAGGATTCTTAGCTCTCGATGGTTCCATGAAGTATACACATTATTGTAACACTTAAAACAGACAGGCCTAGATTCATCAAATTGCTAAATTTATCGCGGGAATATGGCGCATTAGCAGCCGCGATAAAAAGGGGCGCAGTTATGCACATTTTTGGCATTTTGCATCGCATAGTAAAAAATCGTAACCCATGATCATTTTTTGCATTGCGAGACGCAGTATCACTGTGTGCGACACATTAGCGCGTCACGTATCCAAACTGGGAGACAGGTGTACATGTTGGGCCAGTACGCACAGAATGGGTTATCAAAATCGCCAGAGTACGCACGTATCTCCCACTATGCGCACATGTGAAAAGTTAAAAAAAAAGAGATGGGACATAGGTGTATGGGGAGGAGGCCAATAGATGTGCATATATACACTTATGTGCACAGGTACGCACGCTAGTGTCCCCTGCCTCTTAACTTTACTACTTACTGTGTAAGTCATAAAAGAAAAAATCTAGGCTAGTCAGCGGGCTATTACGGGTTGGGGCTAACAGGGGGAAAAGAAGACAAACTAGGGGGATTTGGAAGTCCTATCCCTAGCCTGGGCGAACTAGGAACAAACTAATGATAAACTGGCAATGGCATCAGCGCAAGTCTCTTAGTGTAAAACGTTTTATTAACCAAACTTACCAAACTCACAAACCTTCAGAGTGCAGTGTCTATTATGCAAGCCAAAGGCAAATCACAAAACAATAAAACATTTGCCATTTTCTCCTTCTTCTTTCCTCTTAATCCCCCTTGCAGCCCAGAACAAATCCACATGACCCTCTATCCTATCCTTAACATCCCTCCACTTGCGTGATGGAAGTGGGATTTGTGTGCACATGTGCGCATACATTTCAAATAGGGTTCACATGAACATGCGTTCATCTTATTTGATATCACGCATGCATATATGCGCCTATGTAATGCAATAGCTGTAAGCATTAAAACATAGGTGCATATCTGCATGCATGTTATGAAACAGGCTGAATGCGCCTACATGTGTGCCCTATTTGATATGTAAATGTCATGGGGTAGATTTGAAAAGATTGCGCGCGCTACCTGGCGCGCACACATGTACACCTAATTTTATAACTGGTGCGCGCAAGTATTAAAATCCAGGGTCAGTGCGCGCAAGGGGGTGCACAATTGTGCACCTTATGTGCGCCAAGCTACGCAGCCTTCCCCCGTTCCCTCACAGGCTGCTCCGGAGTGAACTTCCCTACACCCCTCCCTACCTTCCCTTCCCCTACCTCCCCCACCCTTTCCCCCCTACCTTTTTCGTCTTCCTTTTTTAGTCTCCAAACTTACTTCAGCCCTGGGGCTGTGCGGAGGCCTCTGGCCACGCCCCGCCTCCCAGACCGCCCCTTTTGTAAAGCCCCAGGACTTACATGCGTCCCGGGGCTTTATGTGTGCCGCCGGGCCTTTTTAAAATAGGCCCGGCGGCACACACTGAAATTCTTTGAAATTCTGGCCCCATGTGCGCACAGATCCAGATTCCATCACGTAAATGGGCTACTGAAGCAGCCAGTTTCCTGCTACTACTACACTTCCTCCTAACATAGAAGATTTAGGAAGAAAGGGTAGGTAAAAAAAGGTTATTTTTTGGCCCAGCAGGGCTGTGTAGATGTGTCTGAGAAAAGCCCTTGTTTTAGTGTTTCTGATGTTACCCACGATAATAGCTGCGATCACAGCTTCTATCGCACAATAAAAACTATTTTTACACTCTAATGCACAAAAGGTGTTGTTACTTCCAATGTTAAATCCCACATTAGTGTGCAATAAATTTTCACGACAGGTGGTAGGAGTCCTTTATTTGAATAAAAAGCTAGCTTTTGCATACTCAATATCAAATTTACACACAAATGCGTGCCAGGATAAAGATCGCACATTAAATCCCTTTCATTGCACGTTGAGGCCCTAATACAATTTGATGAATAATCCTGTTAGTTTGATAAATGCACAATGAAAACAAGACAGACCTTTCGCCTTAGAATGGAGATATTTTATTTGCACAAAATTCCAGTAGTTAAAAAAGCCCGACTCTGGCGTCAGGGGTTGAAATGTATAAATAAAACAAAAAATAATAAATAAAAAAGAGGAAAATACACAAATAAATATATAATATATAAAAGAAAAACTCAAAATTACAGGATAATAAGTAGATGAACATAAAAATTAATATAAATATGCACACAAAAATGAGAATCAAAATACTCTGGATTTTTACGTACTTATGATTTAACCAGAGTACTTTGTATCTCGTTTTTCTGTGCGTATTTATATTTTTATGTTCATCTACTTATCATCCTGTGTTTTTTAATATATTATATATTTGTGTATTTTCCTGAGCTAAGGAGAGCAATTTTATGCAAATCTCGGAGACTGACATGGCAACCTATGGAACTCACTACAAGAAAGGACCAATATTGCAAGATGTTTTTCTTGTGGTGCCATCTATTTTCATAATAAGCAAACAGCTCCTGTAGTGATTTCTGTGCAAAAGATTTAGGAAGAAATCACTTTCTTTTTCACAAAGAAACCTAACTACATCTCCCTGAGGTATAATTACATTTCACAGAAAACTGCCTATTTCTATGATTTTCCACGCAAAATGTAACTTCTGCAAAATCATTAATGAACAGATTTGATTATTCAGCTCATTAGTGATTTTGCATATTTTGAGAATAGATCCAAAAAAGAAAAATGGTGCACATGAAACAGTCAAAAAACGCAAATGTGATAATGTGCGCAATTTGGCATTTTTGTGTGCACTATTGTTTTTGGGACACCCTTCACACTTTGATACATTGGCCTCTGGGAGTGTTTTAATGCAGCTAGAATGTTTTGAAAATTGCCATTTCCCTGATTTGCCAACAACATATTAATTGCTACAGGAGAATATTACTATTTGTCAGGTATACTTTTGAAACGGTGCATGTCATACGGGGTACAACTTTCTTTAAAATAAACTTCTAGAAGTATTACACAAACTTCTTTTTATTTGCTTACAGAAGTTTAAGGACCACTCAAGAATTGGAATATAGTGATTCAACAGACTTTCTAGCTGTTCTTGGATATGATTTATGTTACAAGACCAGATATTTCACTGGTTGAAGGTATCACAAAGACACTCTGGTCATTTTCAAGCCAAAGTCTTTGGTTTAGCAACATTGCAATCTGAAAGTAAAAATCTACTAGAATGCCAGACTGGAGATTACTCGGAACAGTGCATTTTCAGCGGCTGGCCTGGGATTGTGAATCAATCTACCAGAGTCTGTACGTACAGCCTTGTCAAAGCAAGGCACTAAAAACGTATCTATTTGAACAGGTTTTTTTGATCTAGACAGGTTCTAGTAATTTGAATGAATAGTGTTTGTAATTTTTTCTTTTGAGGTTTTTGGAAAGGAAAATACATTTAAACAAAGGTTAACTGAAACCTTTGAAATGAGTCAATGGAACACCTCCCTTACAAGTATGACATCAGAAGAAACAAGCCATCTAATGGACTACTAATCCTTTGTAT